>NC_045431.1:99436987-99739487 GCF_902635505.1 Sarcophilus harrisii
CGAGCAATATCACATTATGTACTGAATCATGGTTGCCCCTTTCATCACAATATATTTCTTTCTTAAGGATCATGCCCTAAACCAAAATCAATCTGATTTTAATTGGTCATCAACAAGTCCTAGGCCAATCCTGCCTTGGTCATTGTTTGGGTCCTAATTGATTAAGATTGAATGTAAATAGCAATCAATCTCTGCCAAGAAACCCTCTCAGATTCATTTGTTCATCTAGATCTTTTTTGGACTAGGTGAAAGAGGAGTTCTTTGCCTCAATGCTATCTAGCCTTAATCAGTAAATGGATACAACTTCAGTCAAACTAAGACTTGTGGAATACCTGAGCTTAAAAAAAGTCTCCCAGTATCCAGGGCTATTTCATGAAATCTTGGTCTATAATTGGCCACTGGACCCAGATGGCTCTGGAGGGGCAGGTGACCTTTGCACAGCCCTCCCACACTTAAATCCAATTCACTTCCCTTTCCTGGCATCCCCTCTCTGAGGTCAGGGTCTTCCAGAATGAAGGACAAACAACAATCTCATCATAATAAGAAGAGGGAGACTCTAATCTTTTCAAAATAAATATGAAGGCAGTATCATTTCATGAGTGTTCATTAGGATTCCTTTCTTCTTTCCTGAAAGGTACTGACTAACTAGTCAGAGCCCAAGATGCTATTGTGGTCATATAAAAGAGTAATTCATATTTGTTCTAAAGATGAAGGTCATAACACATTTTTTGTTTTGTCAATTTAATCTTGTCACCCTTTTTGTGACCTGATTTAAATTTTTTGGCAAAGATACTAGAGTGGTTTTCCATTTCCTTTTCCAGATCATTTCCTTCCTAGGGTGATTTTCTATTTCCTTTTCCAGATGAGGAAACTGAAGCAAATATGTTTAAGTGACATGCCCATTAAATGTCTGAGGCCAGTTTTGACTCAGGTCCTCCTGATTCCAGGACCAGCACTCTTTCCACTTCCTCACCTAATGGACCCCCACAACACATTTAAGTGTGACCATTTTTGTGATTCTTGTCTATATTCTCCTGTAAATTCAGCATGAGGGCATCCATTCATGATGGGAGAATTCTTCAGAGTTTCATGTTTTTTGATGATGTTAGTTGTTAGCCTATTTTTAAAAAATCCCTATAGTTATATAGGTTTTTGTTTATGGGGTGTTAGAATTTACTCAAAGATATGCTCTTTCATGGTGCTCCAATACATGAGACCATGGTCAGCTTGCGCCTCTTGGGGACAGTGAGGATCTCTCAAACACAGACAGCAGGAAGGTCAGACAAGTGGTCAGATGATGACAGGGGACACTTTCCTGGGTGCAGAAGCCCATTACCTTACCCATACATAGTTCTGAGTCAAGAAAGGAACACTAATGCACTAACACACCAGCACTTGTGGTCCTGGGGAAGTAAGATCATGGATCCAGTGGGAAGAGAAAGGTTCTTATGATTGCTCATGGGAGAACTTAGGTCCAGGGCATAGAGGAGCAGTAAAATTACCTGAGTTGCATTTACATGGCCAGAACAAGTGAGAATATTTGTAACCAAAGAGGAATAGGGACTATGGTTTCATTTCTGGGACATGGAAGATTGCTTATGAAAATGTATGGACTAGAACACAGGGCAGGACAGCAGTACCCATAGTACTTTTTAAACATAGCACCTGGTAACAACTTAAAACTTCCACATCCCTCTACTAGCTCTGAAAACAGCAGTACCAAAAAAACCTGAATCTGTGGACAGTGCCCCGTCCACCCCAAGAGCTTTAAACAAAAAGTTAAAAATTAAAAAAACAGATAAAAAAATGAGCAAACAACAACAAATTACTAAGTCATAGAAAATAGGGAAGATCAAAATCCAACCTTCCACCCCTAAAAAACCCAAAACAAAGTAGCTACATGAAAAACCTCAAAGAAAAATATGAAGGGTGAACTGAAGGATGAACATAAGAATATATATGCAGGGCTTATACTTAATACTATACACCAAAATAAGATCAATATGGGTCCATGATTTAGGCATAAAGAACCAGATTCTAAATAAATTAGAGGAACATAGTTTAGTTTACCTCTCAGACTTGTGGAAGAAATTTGTGACCAAAGATGAACTAGAGATCATTATTGATCACAAAATAGAAAATTTTGGTTATATCAAATTAAAAAGCCTTTGTACAAACAAAACTAACGCAAACAAGATTAGACGGGAAGCAACAAACTGGGAAAAACATTTTTACAGTTAAAGGTTCTGATAAAGGTCTCATTTCAAAATATATAGAAAATTGACTCTAATTTATAAGAAATCAAGCCATTTTCCAGTTGATAAATGGTCAAAGGATATGAAGAAATTTTCAGATGATGAAATTGAAACTATTTCCACTCATATGAAAGAGTGTTCCAAATCAATATTGATCAAAGAAATGCAAATTAAGACAACTCTGAGATACCACTACACACCTGTCAGGTTGGCTAAGATGACAGGACAAAATAATGATGAATGTTGGAAGGGATATGGAAAAACTGGGACACTGATGCATTGTTGGTGGAGTTGTGAACGAATCCAACCATTTTGGAGAGTAATCTGGAATTATGCCCCCCAAACTGGGCATACCCTTTGATCCAGCAGTGTTACTACTGGGCTTATATCCCAAAGAGATCTTAAAGAAGGGAAAGGGACCTGTATGTGCATGAATGTTTGTGGCAGCTAGAAACTGGTGATTTTGTGGTGACTAGAAACTGGAAAATGAATGGATGCCCATCCATTGGAGAATGGTTGGGTAAATTGTGGTATATGAATGTTATGAAAGAAATGACTAGCAGGATGAGTACAGAGAGGCTTGGAGAGACTTACATAAACTGATGCTAAGTGAAATGAGCAGAACCAGGAGGTCATTATATATTTCAACAACAATACTATATTATATGAAGATCAATTCTGCTGGAAGTGGCTATCTTCAACAATGAGAAGACCTAATTCAGTTCCAGTCCATCAATGATGGTCAGAATCAGCTACACCCAGAAAAGGAATACTGGGAAATGAGTATGAACTGTTTGCATTTTTGTTTTTCTTCCTGGGTTATTTTTACCTTCTGAATCCAATTCTTCCTGTGCAACAAGAGAACTGTTCGGTTCTGCACACATATATTGTATCTAGGATATACTGTGACATATTTAACATGTATAAGACTGCTTGCCATCTAGGGGAGGGGGTGGAGGGAGGGAAGGGAAAAGTTGGAACAGAAGTGAGTGCAAGGGATAATGTTGTAAAAAAAATTACCCATGTATATGTACTGTCAATAAAAAGTTATTAAAAAAAGAATACATATATATGTATGTATGTATGTATTGAATGCAAGCTCAAAAATAATTCCTGGAAAAGTTCAAAAAGGATTTTAAAAATCAAATGAGAGGTAGAGAAAAATTGGGGAAAAATAACAGTGATTCAAGAAAATTATTAATCCACTTTTGTTTTATGGCTGAGTTTATCCCATCCACATTCACAGGTATGATTACTGTGTGTTCCTCTCCATTCTATTCTTCTTCCTATTTATCTTTCTCTGTCTGCTTTCACTTTGTCTTTCCTAACCAGTGTTTTCTTCTGGCCATCACCTCCCCCAAGCTGCTACTCTTTCTCTCTGTCTCTGTCTCTCTCTCTTCTTATCCTCCTCCCCTCTTACTTCCCTATAGAGTAAGAAATTTCTATATTTAACTAAATATGTTATTCCCTTTTTGAGCCAATTGCAATTAGAATAAGTTTCAAGTGATGCTTATGCCCTTCCTCTCATCTTTCCCGCCATGTAATAATTTTTTGTATCTCTTCATGTGAGATAATTTACCCTATCCTAATTCTTCCTTTCCTCTCCTACTAGGGCAGTCTTCTAACTCCTTAATTTTGTTTTTTTTAGGTATTATTTCATCATAATAAACTTGCGTCTACAATTTATATTCAACTTATATCTTTTATCTATGTATGCTCCTTCTAATTGTTATAGTAATATATAGTTCTTAAGAGTTAACAAGTTATCTTCTTTTGTAAGGATATATAACAGTTCAACTTTCTTGAGTCCCTTAGATTTTCTCTTTCCTGTATCTTTTTATGTTTCTCTTGAGTCTTGTCTTTGAAAATCACATTTGTCTGCTCTGATCTTTTCATCAGTTATGCTTGTCAGTACTCTATTTCACTGAATATCCATATCCCCTTCCCTCTCCCCCCAAAAGGATAATGCTCACTTTTGCTGGATAGGGGATTCTTAAATGTAATCAAAGCTCCTTTGCCTTCCAGAATGTCATATTCTATACTCTCTGATCCTTTAATGTAGGAGCTGTTAAATTTTACATAATTCTAATTGTACTATTTGCATTATTTCTAGCTGCTTGCAGTATTTTCACTTGAAAGTGGGAGTTCTGAAATTTAGTTATAATATCCCTGGAAATTTTCATTTTGAGATTTCTTTTTAGAAGTGATTGGTAGATTTTTTTAATTTTGATTTTATTCTCTGGTTCTAAGATGTCCAGTTAGTTTTTTCTGATAATTTCTTGAAAGATGATTATCAGATTTTCTTTTTTTTTTTTCATCACAGCTTTTGGATGGTCCAATATTTCTTAAATCTCTCCTAGATCTATTATCCAGGTCAATTGTTTGTCCAGTGATATATTTCATATTTTTTCTTTATTCATTCTTTTGATTTTGTTTGCTTTGATGTCTCACGGAGTCATTTGTTTCCATTAACCAATTTTAATTTTGAAGGAATCGCTTTCTTCAGATAGTTTTTGTACCTTCCTTTCCATTTGAACAATCTACTTCTTCTGTATGCTTCCTTTACCAAGATTGGTATGAACTGAAGTAAAGTTAGCTGAGCCAAATCATCATCCACAATAAAAACAATATTGTGTAGTGATCAATTGTGAAGGATTTAGCTATTTTCAGCAAAATGAAGAAACAAAATAATTTTAAAGGATTTATGCTGAAAAGTACTATCTACCTCCAGATAGAACCAAAGGAATCTGTAGATTTTTAAACTTCTTCTTCTTCTTTTTTTTTTGGTTTCTGTTTACTTTTGCACCATGACTAAAATAGAAATATGCTTTGTGTAACTGCAAATGCATAAGCTATAGCAAAATAGTCACCTTCTCAAAAAATGAGAGAAAACTTGAAATTCAGAGGAAAAAAGGAACAAAATTCAGCACTCAAAAATGATAGAAAATATATTTTAAAAATTCTTTTTACATGTAATTGAGAAAAATAAAAAAGAAAATACACTGAAGGATGAATATAATATATGTGTCTGTGTATAGAGATAATATGTGTACACATAAACAGGAGTCTATTTTAGAAATGTATAGTGTTAGTATATGATGTCCAATTCTATTTGACATAAGAAAATATTATGTTTCCCTTCATAGATTGGTTTTGGTATTCCTGGTGATATCAATTAAGTTTCAGTGAGGTGAGACACATAGGGTTTTGATACAAAATGAGATACATTAGAATTGTTACCAAATATAAAAAAGTTGGCCTTTATTATAATTGCTTTTGATAATACAGACTTTTATTAACAATTTCAACATGGAGTTTAAAAGAATAGAAAATCACTTTCAAAATCATTTCCAGTCACTTGTCATTGAGAGGTTCCCATAATAATTAGCATCAGTGACAGTCCTATACTAATTACTCTTGGGGCAGATAATGAGCGATCCAGGAATATTTTCTTGGTTATGAATGGAAATACAGAAGTAAGGGCGAAGAGGCCCTTGAAAAACTGTTTTTGGGGAACTATAGATATAGATTTCTTCTGTGGCATTGTAAAATGTTACATTTCCGTCTTCATAATCAAGAAAGATGCCCAACTTCTCAATTGCCTCACTCACAATATCGTCTCTCTCTGAAGCCCACATGAGGAAATTATCCTCAAATCTGAAGCCTTCTAGAGCAATTATATCTTCAACTAATATAGAGAGGTTTCCCCTTGTGCTAAGTGGATCTTGACAGACCCCCACTTCCCATTTTATATTATCCCCTAACTCCACTTCCCAGTAATGTCTGCCTGAAGTAAAGGTTTGGGCTCCCAATACACCAACACCACCATCTCTTTCATTGTTAGCGATACCACACTTGAGCTGTTTCAAATCTTCAGATACAATGAGATGAGGACCGACTGTTTCAGGATCGAGTGTTATATCCCCTAGAGAAAAGGGGGAAGAAGGGATAATTAGATTTGGTTTGCAGACCTTGGAGGTTAAAACAAAAACAAAAACTTTTTTTTGGATCCTGAACTATCTCACACTAAGGGATTTTAATCAAAATCTATGTGGGATTATGTAAGAACTCTCAAGGGGATTGACTTGCCTCTAACATATATACATGGCCTCTAACATATATACATTCCTGATATGTAAAATGAAGGTAGGATTCAAGCAAAGGAACTTTTGGACGCTTCCAGTTTTAAATCCAACATTCTGTGTTTGAAAGCATTTATTCATTATTTAAGAATTTAATATTAAACACTATTTCATAATTAAGACTGCAGTATTAAACACGTACAATGGTCAAGCAGAACATTAGGCATTAGAAAATAGATAGTATGTATTTGAATGAGATATTATATTGGCATGATAATTTATAGTGTGTACTAACACAGGTAGGGAGTATAAACATACAGCTTTTGGGGGAAACAACATTTTTGTAGAAAGACATTTTACAAAGACAAGGAAAAGGAAGTATTCACTTTTCAATTCTTCCATAGATCCCTTTCCTCAGGAATCTTTCCTTAGGAAAGAAGGAACTTGAGACCTATATAGATACATAATCAAGATAGTGAAAAATGCAGCACACTAAGCATCTAAAAACAGTTACAAATTTGGATGGTAGAAGAGATGAAGGGAAGAATATGCCCAAGAAAAGAGGTACATATGGAAAGATTAAGAAAAGAAGGAAGGAAAAGGGTGAGAGAGGGAAGATAAGATAGAGAAAGGGAGGAGAAGAGAAAAGCAGGTTTGCGGATCAGGAAGCCCCATATATGTGAAGACCTGGATAACTACTTGAAAACCCTTGAAGCAGAATTAGAGACAAATGGTTTGAAAATGATGACAAGGAAAGAAGGCATGTTGGAAGTTTGGTAAAGTGTTTAGAAGTATAAGAAATGATGAAAGGGGAAGAGACTTTAGGCAGTAGAATAATTTGATGGAATCTGAATAAAATTGAAGGTTTGTCAGTAATTCTAGGAATGATGGATTGAAAAGGGACAGATTAGAGCATCAAGAACATCAAGGAATACATTATAACAGTTCTATTGCTATTCCAATATAGCAAGCATTGAGGAATGGGGTGTTGCTGAAGGGCAATATTCCTTATTGAAATACTTGGGAGAAATATGTTACCTGACAATTCTAGAGATGAAATGTCATTCTATTACTCCATACCCAATTCCTTTGAAATATCTGCCTTCCTTAATCTGTCACCTCTACCATCTCTCTCTTGTTTTAGAGAAGGTGGAGTCTTCTTCCTTGCTTGGAGTTTTATCTCCTACAATTTTCTTTATCAAACAATTTATTTTCTATGACTCTGAGAGGAAATCCTGCCTTTTCTCAGGAATATTAAACTTTAGTCATCTAGTTCTATAAATTTCTTCTTTCCCCTAATCTTTAGGGAGAAAAAAACCTCATGAGTGAGCAATTTTGGTTAATCCCAAATTCCTTGTATAACCTCAGAACTGGATATAGAACATCTGAGAGAACTCAGGAACCTCAAGTTGGTTTCTTTTTAGACATGTTCACAAGCTACCAAAAAAGAAAACTAAGACAAGAGAAGAGGGACTGAGTACTAAAGAATTCTCAGTATAAAAAATGCCCACTACAGATTCTCCACCCCCTGCCCCCAATCATTAACCTTTTTCCCACCAGACTGAAAGGCAAAATTTTTGAAGAAGAAATGGACCTGCAACAGGAAATACCCAAACTTCATCCTTCCTAGATAACAAATCATCACAAAGATTAGTATGACATTAAAAAATATATGTAGAATTAGGAGAAATCTTAAAAGCCATTCTACAAAAGAGGAAATGGTGACATTTTTAATAAATAAGCTAATCAAAAGAGAAAAAATATAAAGTCAACAGTAATATTCAAATGAATAGACAATCACTTTTAACTAGACGGATAACCTTATATCTATTAATTAACAGATATATCTATTAATGGGCAAACATAATAAAACATAGATTAATTTAAGGTTAGTGGTGAAGTAAGACATTAGGCCAATGAATTTACTGCTTGTAAAGGTGTGAAATGGTGTGGTTATTTAGGAAAATAGTTGTAATAATGAATGAGACGAGTAGGATCCTTCAGGCTTGTGGAGATGTCAAACTGGAAAACTGAAAAACACATTACCAGTCATAAAGATAGCTCAATGGAACAGTGGATAGAGTAGCATATGGCATAGTCATAAAGCACCAGTTCTGGAATCAGGATGACCTAGATGAAAATTTGGCTTCAAAGCTTTACTAGCCATGTAATCTTGGGCAAGCCATTTAAACTTATCTGCCTTAGTTTCCTCTAGTTGATCAGGAGAAGAAAATGGCAAGTACTTCATTCATTTTGCCAAAACACTAGGGTCATAAAGTGAAAGATGCAACTGAAATGACTGAAGAAGTCAAATGAAAATAACAATGATTTGTATGGAACAGCAGAGACTGAGGGAAAGGTCATTTGTGCATGCTAGTACACACTGAGAAAATCCATTGCAAACAATATGGGAACTCCTAGGAATTTCCCAAATGTTAATTGGGACAGCTATGGAAGACTTACTGTAGTGTCTCAGGAGCATTTTTTTGAAGCCAGTGGTGCGGTACGTGGTCCAGATTTCAGGACCATCCTCCAGATCTGGTTCTTGATCTAACAACTCCTCAACTCTACAAATGAGAAACGTTTGGTTACATTTGTTCTACACAAAGCTTTATTATATTTCAGAAAAGTAAACCCCAATTAGCCATTTTAAAGAATCAGATTCCTTTGTATATTCTGTATTTTTTAACTTAGTTGACCACTGAACAGAAACTTACCCTTCCAATGAGCTTTTCACACCCTGAAGGGAGAAAATTTTAAAAAGAGAGATTTAGTGTTCTGTTATTTAGTCTATTTTTATAATGTTGTCTTTCTCAGAGCCCAGACACACCTCCCCACAAATTTGTCATGCGCTTGGAACTTTTTCTCATGGACATTACCATATTTTCATGATTTAAATCTGTACCACATTGTTTAGAACTAGCCTTTGCTTGTTTTCTGGTTGCTCTCATGCCTCTGCCTTACTCTTATAAATGGAGAAATGACTCCCTTTCAAGAGAAGTGCCACACTGCCCTGTTCTTCTCTCTCTCCACTGCACTAAAAATGTTTCTGATAGAATCAAACTTTTACGTACCCTCAATGATAAAAGAGCAAATGAATTAGTTGGAAAAGGTTTTGGAGTCTGGGAGACTGATAGTAACCCATTTTATGGTTGGTGTGAGTGAGAAATGTTGGTTTTGAAATCAAAGGGGCATGGTTTCATCTTCACAAAAATGAAATTTTAATAGAACTCAGAAGCTCAAATGAGTTTTGCTTCCAGAGGACTTTTGGTAATGAAATATTAACTGGCCAAATACTGATGTGCCAAAGCCCAAATCTAAGAAATAATCAACTCTCACCTAAACTAGAAAGGTAATGAGCTGGCTATTTATTGGGATAAAAATAAAATCCTAGAGTTAGAAAAGATCTTGGAGGTCATCTAAGTCAAGCCAACCCTAATATTTGAAGAGTGGTTATAGAACATTATGCAAATGGTCAGTCAGCCTCCTTTGTGAGACTTTCCATGGCAGAGAAATCATCACATAATTTGACAAGATTATTTTGGACAACACCTATGCAGAGTGATAGTATAGCTTCATATAGAACTTGGACATCAAAAAATTAAAACACAAGCTTAGACATTGCTTTTGATGCTCTCTTTGTGTAATTCTAGACATGCCTCTTACATGAAAGATTCCTAGACATGCCTCTTACATGAAAGATTATAAAATCTCTTAAGTTCTTCAAAGGATCACAGTGACCTACAAATAAGACATGTCAGAAACTCAAAAGCACAAAATTACTTAGAGCAATTATTTGATAATGATTGTTTTTTATACAACTCATTTGTTCTGGTTCTGCCCCCTAGTACTTAGAAAAACAAATCTAATCCTTAGTGATAAAGTCAAATACTTGACATCGTTCCTAATACTTCAATTTATAAACTGATGCTCTGGGATATTTCAATCCTCTCTCCCATTCAGAACATTTTCTTCTTGACTCATTTCATGTCCTCATTGTAATTCTCCAAATTTTGCACCATGAAGAGAAATCAAGCCTCTGGATTAATAATTCTCAAAAAATTTAAGCCACTTCACTGGAAATCTCCCAACCCAGGAGTGGAATCTCTTTTCAGCTTTGCCATCTAGAGCTAGTAGTTCCTCAGTTCCTTGGAGATATAGCTTATGCTGGCCACTTTTTTTTTCATTCATTTCTCCTTCAACTGCTTTGCTTTTCTCCTTCAAACTAATATATATTAAGTTTTTTTTTTCTTTTTGATCGACATTTCCAATAGGGTTGGCTTGGCTTAGATGACTTCTAAGATCTTTTCTAACTCTAGGATTCTATTTTTTTTCCCAATAAATAACCATTCCATTATCCTTCCAGTGGGGGATAGGTCAGGGCTGATGACTTCTTAGCTTCTTTGGGCTTTGGCATGACAATGCTTGGCCAGTTAATGCTTTATTACCAAAAGACCCTGGAAGCAAAACTCGGTTTGAGCTTCTGAGATCTATTAAAATTTCATATTTGTGAAGATGAGGCCATGCCCCTTTGATATCCTTTCAAATAAATTTTTTGCTGGTTGTCACTTTGGATTGTTTAATTCTCTTTACTATTATTTGCAGAGTCTAGTATAGTGCCTGACATATAATAGGCATTCTAGAAATGCTTAATTCATTGTCAATTTAAAAATAAATGTGCTCATGGCCAAATATCATGCTTTACTATAAGGAATTATAGAACTGCTAACCATTTTTTCTGAAAAAAGTTGTTAAAGACAATCTATTTGACCTCTTTTCATGAAAGCAATGGTGTCATACTATAAAGGTATGGAGTTAAAAGCAAGTTCAATCAATAACAAATTTAACATGAGACAAATATGAGATAGGTATTGGAAATTATAACAAACTTTGGCTTTAAAGTGTCTTATCCTTTTAGAATTCCTGTGCTATTCTGATTACTGAAAATTTACATCCAGCCAAACTCAAAAGAAAAGAAAAATACATTTGAAGAATCAAGTGGAAAGCCTGAACTGACCCATTCTATACCAATTGGTCATGATACCTTTGTCTTAGTGTTCTTTAGGTGTTTAGACAGGTAACTTTTGTTTATCATTTCTAAAGAAATAGAATATATCTTTTTTATCCACTCACCTTGATCAATTCTAATGGGTTCTTGTCCATTTTTTCCTGGATGTCTAAAATCTTTGTTTGAATAAGCTTTATTTGTTGTGAAAATTCGTCCTTTTTCTTCTCATTCTTTTCCTCTTTATCTCTGGTTTCCTGCTCCAATAATTGTAGGTGTAATCTTTTTTCATCCTCTAAGAACTCATGTATTTTCTTGTATTCATATTTAAGTGCTTGTTTAAAACAAAAAAAATTATCCTGTCCCAAGAAAAGATAGGATAAAGAAGTAAAAAGTCCATGATAGGAAAGGTGAATGGCAAACATTTGTGCTCTCTATTGAAAACTATTGGATAGTCAAAGAAGACCCATGAACTCTGGTGCTAGGCTCTTCTTTTTTACTACTAGGCCTGCATCTTCCATTTCAGGCCTTTTAAGGTACATTGTTTCTTGAAGGTCCTTTTCTTAGGGATTAGTTAACAATGGAAATGATAGAGAAAAATATTGCATAAAGGAAAAGTTTTCAAAATATGCCAGAGAACATTTTACCCCTCAAAATACCCATATACTTTCTAACCCTTGTTTCTTCATACATATATTTTCTTAGATCACATGAAAACCAAAGGTATTCTACTGGCATTGGATATCAGATTATTCATTTGTGAATGAGACAATACATTTCATCCTGAGAACATGAATATGAATCTGATCCTTTGCTAAAACATGATTTGCCTTTTCTTCAGAAAAAGATAGAAACTGACCATATAAGGGTCCGTTATCCTTTTCATTTTTTCCAGTATCATTCTAAATTCCTTTTCTTTTTTCTTCAAGATATTCCATTTCTCCTGGAGCATGACCTGCAAGAAAAGCAGAGTTGTGTCAAAACTATTTTCTTTAGACTAAGGAGATCCCCACATTTGAGAATAGTCAGCTAATAATAACTCAATTATATAGCATTTTAATTCTATCAAAGATCTGCTGTGGATTATCCATTGAATCTTGAGAATAACTGCAAGATCTTGGCATTATTATGATTTTCAGAATTTTACACATGATAAAAATGAAACAGAAGAATGTAGACTAATTTGACAATAGAATGTGAATTTGGTTTTGAAGCCATAGATAGATGTGGGGTCTTTAAGACTTCCCTTGGGCTCTATAAGTTGAACTGTGTGCCCAATATGGCAGTGTTAGCCACAAATGAGTCACAATATGGCCACAAAAAGAGGTGAATGAGGAAATATCATTTCTTCCAGGAGACACTCTTACCTTGTACTTGTCAATTGCTATGTCCATGGGAACCACTTGGTGATCTTTGTGCTCTGGGGCTAATGAGCAAGACTCACAGAGGAGTTTCTGGTCTTCCTCACAAAAGAGCATCTCCTTTTTCCCATGTTTATCACAGGTGGTCAGGTTCTCCAAGCTCTGTAGCAAATGATGTCTGCGTCTTTTGCGAGTGGTGGACAGTTGCTGTAGGTCCTTGTTGGGTATCAAATTGCTGATCTGGATGAGTTGTTTGCACTCTGGGCACGTTAATGTAGCATCAGCTCCCTCCATGCACTGGAGAAGACACTCTATACAGAAGCTATGGCCACATCTGGCAGTCACTGGGTCAGTGAAGTAGTCTAGGCAGAGGGAGCAAGTGGGTCCTGCCTTGAAGCTTTCAATTAAGTCTTTGGCAGCCATGTTCCTAGGTATAAGGAGAAAGAGTCAGTAAAAACTTTGACCAGGCCATTGTTCTGCTATCCAAGGCATCTGAAAACTTTTGTACAGATGGTGTTGCAGGGAGGAGGCAAGAGAGGATGCAACAGAGGTGGATCTATATCTATCACATATTTTGAGCAGGTCCGTCAGGGATCCCAAGTGTCCTACCTGTCTTCAGCTAGAACTAGGGACTCTTAAGAATCCTGGGAATCAGACACTAAGCCTTTCTTACAGATGGGCCTCATCCCTAGTCACCCTGAAGTAGCTAAAGAGCATAGGACCAGTTTGTCCCTAAGGCAGCTGAGCCCCCAGTGCTGAACCTGAACTCTTTCCTCCAAGGAAACTAAATGATAGGGATTCTCTTTACTATTTCTTCTTACTTTTTCTATATCCTTATCCCATATTTCAATATTACTGTCTTTTGAAGAAAATGTCATAACTTTCTCTTAAATATCACTGAAAACCTTTAGTTTGGTCAAACTTATGAATTTTTTTTGAGTAGTTTTAGAATAAGTGATTCATTTCAAAGGCTCAGGGGAATCATATTTCTGATAATTTAATATGGCAAGAAGAGAAGAAAAATCCCAAATCATTGTCTCCATCCAACTAACTTTCTCCTCAGTGAAAACTTTAAACTCAAATACATTTCTCTCTAGTCTCTCATTTTTTTCTCTTCTCCACCTTATCATTTCTTTCATGAACTGAGATGGAATCTGGAAAAAAAAATGTATGGAGAAATAAAATGTTTTTCCAAGAGAAGCTTACCTCTGATTCTGTACTTCAATATTCCTCTCAGGTTAATGTTCACTGTTTGTCTGGTGCTTTGGAAGCAAAAAATATAATACTGAATTTTTAAGGTTCTTTTATATGTCTTCCTTTGATTGGTTCCTCCTACTCTTTCCTTTACCTACAAAAGGTGAGAACTCTCTTTTTTATAGTGTTTCTGCTTTTGAACTGAGTTCTCTCCTTTGTTCTTTAGGGTGGTAATCAGGCACAATTCAAGACTCTTATCTGTGAATATCTAGAAACATGAATACCAAAACCTTAATTGAAAACTTCAAGGCAGAGCTCACTTGCTAGTGTCCACATTTAGGCCCTTGAAGTCACAGTTGTCTTGTTCCTCAAGAGCAAGCAAAATTTATCTCTGATTCCTTCCTTCTGAAACATTTCTCTCAGGACAGATAAAGCTAGTTCTTTCTACCTCTCTTAGGCAAAAATTTTTAGAATTATGTTTTAAATATCTTATTTTATCTATTCTTTCTTTTACTATGCCCAGGAAAGGTGAGAACTCTTGTATAAAGATAGTATTCCCTATTTCTGGCACAGGGCTGGATTCTTACCTTTTTTTTCCCCCACATTGGTTACAATTGTTTAATACTATTTACACCTTGGCTTTTGAAGGGAGGGATATCTTGCCCCTCATTTTATCAAAGCAATAGTCACTGAGATTATTGTTTATCAAAATTGTCTTTAAAATTTCTTTTTAATTTTTTTGTACTTAATGGATTTTTTTTCTGATTACATGTCAAGATAGTTTTAAATGTTATTTTTTCTTTCTTTTAAGCATTTTTAATGTGCATGTTCATACATGGACCAATTATTATAATATACGTGTACTCACTCAACAATATGCTAGAAATTTTGTACATTTGTTTTTAAAATTTTCAGTTCCAGATTTTCTCCCTTCCTCCCCAGTCCCACTCCTCCTTAAGAAGGCATATGTGGAGTAATGCAAAACATTTTCATAAAAGACATATTGTGAAAGAAAACATAGATCCCTTCCTCACAAAAAAGTAAAAAAAAAAAGTAAGTTTCAATCTGTATTTAGATATTATCAGTTTTTTTCTCTAGGTGTGGATAGTATTTTTCATTATGAGTCCTTCAGAATAGAGATCATTGCATTGCTGAGAACAGCAAAGTTATTCACAGCTGATCATCCCAGAACATTGCTATTACATTGCATGAAGTACATTTCACTTTGCTTGAGTAAGTGAAGGACTTTCCAGGTTTTTGTGTGAACATTCTGCTCATCATTCTCTTTACTATTTCCCCTTAGTTTCTCTTCTTCCTATTCTATACTTCAAGATCACCATCTTCTGAAGAAAACATCATAAGTTTCTCTTAAATATTACTGAAAATTTCTGGTTTGGTCAAACATGACTTTTTTGAGTAGTTTGGGAATAACTAATATAATTTCAAAGATTCAGGACAACCACATTTCTGATCAATATGGTAAGAAGCCAAGAAAAATCCTAAGTCATTGTCCCTGTGACTAGAATTATAATATTCCATCATAATCACAGACCACAATTTATTCACCCATTCCTCAATTGATAGACAGGTCCTCAATTTCTCATTCTTTGACCTGAGAAAAGAATTACTATAAATATTTTAGTATATATAGGTTATCTTTCCTTTTCTTTAAAATCTCTTTTGGGAGTCGTGCTTAATAGTAGTATTGCTACGCCAAAGGATATGTGTAAAGGTGGAACTCTGGAGAAGTAAACTTGAAAGGTGTTAACTCAGTGGAATTTATGAGATGATGATGGTTCTTTAGTTCACATATATACTTAATACTTAGTATGGAGATGTAATGGTTCTCTAGTTCACACATATTCAGTATACTGAATATAGTTTTTATTTAAATACCCTATTGTAATTTACAATAGGGTATTTAAATAAAAAGGGACAAAGTCAGACTGGGGAAGGGGGAGAGACTGTCAGACTGTCAGACTGCTGGAGTTAAACTGAGTTAACTGTGTTAAACTGAGTCTGGGTCAGACTATGACAGACTCAAACTATGAAGGAGACAGTAAAGACTCTGGACTCTATTCTTGTCCATCTTTCTGGTGACTATCCTGCTGAAACCAAGGCCTGTCCAGAGGACCTCCAGGCTAGCCCAAATATTACATACAGATATGTATGATTTTATAGCTTTTGGGGCATTTTTTGTATGTTTTGATTATTTATCAATTGGGGAATGGCTCTTATTATTTTTCTTTTAAAAAATGTTTATTAAAAAAAGAATAGAAGAAAAAGTAGATAAAACAAAACAACAGAACAGAGCATTGTCATGTGCCCAGCAGAACTTCAGGGAGGATTCCAAATATATAATAAATTTCCAGTTTTCAAAAAAAAGATATAAAATAGTAGAAGAAATTCTATTTATTAGTGTCCATCTTTCCTTCACTGCCTTTTAGGTTTTTTTTTTTGTTGTTGTTGTTGTTCTCTGCTATGTATTTTTTACTTTATTCTTTTCCCCCCTTTCATCCCTTACTTCCTTCCTTTAGGCTATATTTAATTGTACACACACACACACACACACACACGTACATACATACATCTATATACACACATATATACGCATTCACACTCATCTGCAGACCCTCCCCCATATATGTATATCTATTCTATATACACCCATGTATAGGTAACATATAATATCTATATATACTCACATTTACTTATATGCAAATATGTATCTAAAACAAAATTATACTGATATAAAATGTAGATTTCTCACTTGATTAGATCTTTAATTTTGACTTTGTCCGAGATCAGCGATTACTAGGTCTAATTTTATTTCTGTTAAATTCTACTCCTGATCCTTTTTGCAATATTTGTGTATATCTCATCTTCCCTATGATTGCTAACCCTTCTGCTTTTAATTATCTTGTCTTGCTATTATTACTTAACCTCTCCCCACCTATGGATCCCTTCCTTGTCTACTTCTCTCACCCTTTGCTTCCTCTTCCTCCCATCCTTCCCCCTTTGTTTCTTTATAGATTTTGAAAGGTGCTATACCTTTTATGGTACATACATACTATTGCCTATGTAACCCATTTCCAATGTGAGTAATTTATCAGAACTATGAGCCCTCTTCTCCCCTCTAATACCTCTGTGTCTATTCTTCCTCTGCAACTCATTTGTGTAAATCTTTTTTTTAAGTTACCCAATTACTGATGCCAGTCTTAAACTTATGTCATACATTACCACATAAAAAACACAAAAAATTTGTCCATATCAAGTTACTTGAAATTAATCTTGGATTTTGGTTCTTATATATTAAATTTTGTATTGAGTTCAGGTTTGGTTGAAAGTCCAGAAATCTTCAAGTTTGTTGAATGTCCACTTTTCAAATATTATCGATATTTTTTATTTATGGATATTATTTTGATTATGGATAATTTTGTTTGATATTATGTTTTTGGCCATAGGTCTAATTCTTTTGATTGCTGATATATATGATTTCAGGCCTTGCAGTCTTTTATTGTGACTGCTGAGAAGTCTTGTATAATTCTAACTATAGCTCCAGAATATCTGAATTGTTTTTTTCTTGTTTCTTGCAAAATTTTCTCTTTGACTTGGGGTTTTCCAAAATTTGACAATAATATTACTATGTGTTTTTGATAAAGGATCTCTTTGAGGCGATGAGCAGTGGATTTTCTCTTCCTACTTTCCCCTGTTCACTATAGGATAGTTTTTTTGAATTATTTCTTGTATTATTGTGTCAAGTTTCTTTTTTTGGTTACAGCTTTCAGGTAGTCCAATTATTCTTATAGTTTCTCTTTTTGATCTGTTCTCTAGGTCTGTTGTTTTTATTACAAGATGTTTAACATTCTGCTATATTTTTTCATTTTTTAAATATTGTTTTGTTATTTCTTGATCCCTTGTACTTCACTGGCTTCCCAATTCTAATTTTCAGAGTTATTTTCATCTTTAAGATTCTGTACCTCTTTGGTTAACTTTTCCCTCCCCCCTCTAATTTTCTTGTTTTTCTTGTATGGCTTTTATTTATTTATAAAGTTTTTCCTCAATGTCTCTCATTTAATTTTAAAATTCTTTTTTGAGTTCTTCTATAAATTCTCTTTGGGTAGGGAGCCATTTAACATTACTTTTTGCAATAAAAGATGCTTTTTTTCCTTTTTTTTTTTTTTTTTAAACTTCACTATCCTCCCCTGAAGAACTTTTCCCATAGTAAGCTTCTATAGTTGAGGTCTTTCTTCTTTGCTAGTTCATTTTTTTTTTTTTAAATGAGAAGTGTTAGTGTAAGCTTCTGTAATCATGAAGGGTGGGAAGGATGTGCCTTCACTTCAGTTCTCCCCTGTGACTTGGAATGCCAAACCAAGAGTTTCCCCCCTCCTGCAAGCGCCTGCAAGACTTCTCAGCGTCCCTGCTCCCGCCTCTGCGCCCACTTGTTCCCTCTTCACCAGGACCTTGCAGGGCAGCTGAGCCTGCTGTTCCTGATTAGCCAAAGTTCCCTCATTCTTAGACTCAGAGCTCCAGATTCCACAAACACCTGGGGAGGTGAGAGTTTCTGTGGTTCCTGCTGAGGCTTCAGCCGCACCCTGCTCTCCCCCCACCCCACTTGGTGTTTTTGTAGAGCTAGTCCAGAGGTATCTGCACTTCACACGGGTTAATCCCAGCCCAAGGTCCTTCTTTGGATCTTCTTGGGTTGTGCCTGAAGGATCCCTGTTCTATCCCAAGTCTTCCTAATTTTTCAACAACCTATTTTTGCTGCAAGATACAAATTTATTCTATTTGCTGAGGAACTCTGGAGAACCTGAGATTTACCAACCTACGCCACCACCTTCCCAGAACTTCCCTGTCTTATTTTATTTTTAAATAAATTTGACTCAATTCCTGTATGTTTGAAAAATGAGTCTTTTACCAGAGAAACTTAAAACTTCTTTCTTATTGCTATTGCTAACTGTATTTCCTCCCTGTTTA
Source organism: Sarcophilus harrisii (assembly GCF_902635505.1). Lineage (NCBI taxonomy): Eukaryota > Metazoa > Chordata > Mammalia > Dasyuromorphia > Dasyuridae > Sarcophilus > Sarcophilus harrisii. Next base: position 99,455,862 of record NC_045431.1, read on the forward strand.
TTCTGCCTTCACTCTCATTTCTCCCTTCCCTTCTTTCCCTCCACTGTGAATTTTTTCTTGACTCTTTTATATGAGATAATTTGTCCCATTCTACGTTTCTCTTTCCCTTTCTCCCAGTATATTTCTTTCTCATCCTTTAATTTTATTTTTTACATATAATTCCTTCACATACAATTCACACAGTCTGTGGTGCTCCCCCTTCTCCTTCTCCCTTTCTTTCTCCCTCTCCCTTTCTCTCTCCCTCTCAACTGCCCTAATGATTAGAAAATTCTATAAAGTTACAAGTATCATTTTCTCGTGTAAGAATTAAATACCTTATTGTGGCGGTGGAATGGGGTCTGGGTTCTTCCTTTTCCCCTTCTCCTTTACTCTCCCCTTTCCCTTCTTCTTCTTCCTCTTCCTGTTCCTCCTCTTCCTGTCCCTCCTCTTTTTACTGATTTCTCCCTTATGATTCTCTTGAGTCTTGTATTTTAAAGTGAAACGTTCTATTAACTCTGGTCTTTTCATCATGAATGCTTGAAAATGCTCTAGTTTATTTAAAAGCCACCTAATCCCCTGAAGGATTATACTCAAAGCTGATTCTTAGTTGTAATCCTAGCTCTACTGCTCTCTGGATTATCATATTCCAAACCCTCTGATCCTTTATTATAGAACTCGCTAAATCTCCTGTTATCTTGATTGTGACTCCACTACACTAAACAATTCAAATTGTTTCTTTCTGGGTTATTTTCTCCTTGACTCTTTGACCCATTTGGTTATAATATTCCTGAAAGTTTTAATTGAGATCTTTTTCAGGAAATAACTGGTGGATTTTTTCAATTTGTAATTTACCTTCTGGTCCTGGAACATCAAGACAGTTTACCTTGATAATTTCTTGAAAGATGATGTATCTTTCAAGATCACATTGCTCTTGTTCCTTTTTTGATCCTGGTTTTAAAGTTGGCCTATTTTCTAGGTCAGTTGTTTTTTTGTTTTTGTTTTTAATGAAATATTTCATATATTTTTAAAAAATCATTCTTTTGGTTTTATTTTGTATTATTTTATTTTTTGGAGTTTTCATAAAGTCAGTAGCTTCCATTTGCTCAGTTTTAATTTTCAGGAAATTATTTTCCTCAATGAGCTTTTGTAACTTCTTTCCCATTTGATCAATTTTCCTTTTAAGATATTCTTCTCCTCATTAGCTTTTTGTATTTCCTTTTGCATCACTCTCAATTCTATTCCTAACTTAATTTCTATCTTTCTTACTTGATCTTCAAAATTACTTTTCAGTTCTTCCATAGCTGGACACTAATTCTTATTTTTCTTGGAGGCTTTGGATGTAGGAGTTTTGATTTTGTTATCTTCTTTTGAGTGTGTATTCTGATCTTCCTTGTCACCATAGTAACTGTGGTCAGAACCTTTTTCAGTTGTGTGTTAATTTTCTCAACTTATTACTTAGCTTTTAACTCTTTGTTAAAGTGAGGCTCTCTTTCCAAGGTGGAAGGTGTGCTTTTCTAAGTTTCAGGGGTTTTGTGCAGCTGTTTTCAGAAATTCTTCTAGGATTTTCTGCCTTGGAACTGTGAGGAGTATCACCTGACCTTGTAAATTGCCTCTGGCTTGAGAATTGTTCTACTTTGTGTTTTAGTGTGTTCTGATGCTCTAAAATTTGTCAAAAATTATCTATCTATCTATCTATATACTTTGAAAATAAAAAGTTCAAATAAATAAATTTACTGAATTAAAAAATAAATAAAATAAAATCAAATCATCATTTCTCTAAGCACAGTAGAATTCCATCCCAATCTTATGCCACAACTTGTTTTAACTATTCCCCAATTAATGGGCTTCCCTGCAATTTTCAGTTTTTTGCTGCCACAAGGAGAGTTACTATGAGTATTTTAGAATATATAGGTTTTTTTTTTCCTTTCCCCCTAAGCATCTCTAATTATCTTTGAAAGAAGAATTAGTAATGGTCTTGCTATGTAAAAGGATATTGACAGTTTAATAACTTTTTGGGCATGGTTTCAGATTTCACTCCAAGATCAATCCACAGTTCCACCAATAATGATTTTTTCCATATCCTTTCTAGTATTTGTCATGTTTCTCTTTAATCACTTTAGCCATTCTGATTGGTATAAAATGATATCTCAAATTTTAAATTTGTATTTGTTTATATTTATAATGAAAAATATTATGCACCTTGAGATAAAGAACAAATGAAATCTAAATGCAAATTGTGCATAGATTTTGTTTTTACTTTTGTACTCTGTTTCTCTGTTGATGGTTATAATGTGGATAAAATGAAAACATGTTTTGCAGATGTATTATCAAAGTAGTTGCCTTCTCAAAGGGTAATTTCAAACTCAAAGGAGAAGGGAGAGAATTCAGAATGCAAACACTTTAGAAAATGGTTGTTTAAAATTGTTTTAACATATTATTGAGAAAAATAAAGAAAAACCATTCTTTAAAAAAAATACCCTGGATAATGATGAATGACAATAATATAGACACCTATATGTTCTTAATAGAGACAAATATGTTTTATATGTGTATTGAGACAAAATTCTGAAAGAGTTTTAGGTAATTAGAGATCAATTTATTAATAAGGCTACCAGGCAATCAATATAACAAAATCTTTCTTGTAACCAAAGAACTACGTCCTTCCTTCTTCACCCCAGAGTCAGCAAAATATTTTAATACCTTTGGGAAAAAATCTGGTTATCTAGCAGTTAATGAGAGAATAAATATTATAATGTAGACTTTTTTTTAATGGATGAGGAAGCCTGTCTTTGACCTGTTAGTTCTCTGATCATTTTCTTCCCAACAATCTATACAAAAGATTCTATTCTCCATTCAGCTCTATTTAACTAGAACAATAGTGGGATTTCAATAACAATTCCATCTAAATAAGATGATCTAGGCTTGATGACTTTTGAAGATCAAGTTCAGAAATGTCCTTGAAGTAATAGCTTTGAATGAGAAGGCAAAAAGAGGCTCTTTTGGTTATTGGTTATTAATTGCCTAGAACTTATTGATTCTAAATTAATGGCTCTAAGTTGGTTATTAATGTAATAAAATATAATTTTTTTTCTCATTCCTCTATTTGATTCTAATGAGATATAATCTCAAGGAATTATTAACTGATATGACAAATACTTCGTCAAAGATGGGAAATCATATGAGGGGAACAATAAAAAGAATGATCGATACATTAACAGAAGCCATTCATGGATGTCCTCTTTGGTAAGCATACCTTATAAATAAAAGGAACATTGGGGAAAAGTGAATAGTAAAAATTTAAATTGTCCATTTCATCTGTCCATCATATCTTAAGACTCAGAACAGCTGTCTGGTTCTCTGATCCTCTAGAGATTGTCTCTTCTTAAGAATTATGGTATGAGCAGGACTTCAGAGCAACTTCTAGCAGTTCAGGTCATTTGAAGAGATCCTCTTTGTTCTTGCTAAAGTCTTCAAAAAATAAATCTAAATATAATTTTAAATTTGAATTGCTAATAACTAGGTCAAATAGTGAGAATTAGCTCAAGTTTTATAGTTCTGTTAATAAAAACATCAAAACGGGAAACTTTTAGACCAGATAACATATTTTTAGGTTAGCTGTCATGTTGAGATGTATATGTGTGTGTGTATATATATATATATACACACACACATATATGTATGTATATCTATCTATATCTATCTATATATATATGAGTTGATTTGCAACTCATATACAAACCAAAAAAGAATCAGAAAACTTCAAACCAAATTTTCTACTTGGCACTGTTCATTCTCCCATTAAAAGGATGAAATTCTGCTGAGCAGGTAAGAATAGAACACTTTCCTAAGTCCTCAACCCCCTACATCTCCCTCCACTACTAAGAATAAAAAATATGTCCTCCACTTAAGTTCACTTTATGCATGCTGATTAATTTACTATCTGGTAAAGTACCTGCAAAAGTATTTGGAAAAAAATGTCAACTTTCACAAAGTTTATCCTCCCATAGCAATGCCTTTATGAAACCATAAGCCTCCCAGAAACTTTTGTGTCATGTCTGCGATACACACACAAATATATATATATATTATATATATGTATATACATACATAGTGTGTGTGTGTGTGTGTGTGTGTGTGTGTGTGTGTATCTCCCTGAGATGCCCAGGGAATGATCACAAAATGAATTCTGGATTTCTCAGATGATACCCCAATAATTTTGGGAGCATAAATCATCTCAATTTGATGCTCAAGGAGATCTCCTGTTATTCAGAAAGCTGTGGTATCTAATCGGGTAGAATTAACAATTCATTTTTTAACTTAAGTAGGACTGAGTGGAGAATAGATTCTTTTGTATAGATTGCTGGAGGCAGAATAATCTGGGAGTGCTGACATGATTAAAGTCAAGTCCCTAGCTTGGGGATTTGAAAAATCTCAGAAAAATCACATATTACAATATCAGAAAAATCTCATCTCATAAAATTAATTCTTTCATTAACTGTTAACCAAAAAGAATTAATTTTACCTAACATGGGTACTCCTTTTGCCAAAGGTATTTAAATATTCATCAAGTTCTGGAGTCTTTGGTTGTGAGAGACGTCACTGACCTCAATTTATTATTTGCTAGCCTAATTGATAAACTGATTATTCATCACTCAAACTTTTTCTTGATTATTTAATTCCTAGCCCCTCCTTTCTCTTTCTCTTTTTCTCTATCTGTATGTATAGATACACGTGTGTGTATCATATATATAATTATATATGTATGTGTGTATATATATATATATATATATATATATATATATACACACGCACACATGTATGATTCTCTTATAGTGTTTGTATGTGATTTCCAGTTCCATCTGGAAAAGGAAAATATTAAGGTTCTTTGTATGGATTGGCTTTGTAGAGTTCTGTTAAAGCTCTGAAGTGTTAGTAAGATGAGGCACACTGGTTTTTGACACAAAATGAGACATACTGATATTCATACCAATTATAAACAAGATGAACTTTATTTGCATTTATTTCCTTGTAAATAAAATGAAGGTGAAATTCAAGCAGATAAATTTTAGGATCATTTGAGATTTCAATTCAATAGCTTATGTTTGAAGATATTCATTGAACACATAAGAACCAATGCAAATATATAACTATTGACCATTTCAACATGAGTTCAAATAAATAGAAAATAATTTTTAGTGTCATTTCCAGTCACTTGTCACTGATATGTTCCCATAATAACTGGCATCATTAATAGCCCTCTACTAAGTACTGCTGGAGCAGATAATGAATGATGCAGTTCTTCTTCCTTGTGATTAGAAAGAGACAAGTAAGGGCAAAGATGTCTTGGAAAGATTACATTTGGGGGATTATACAAAAAGGTATTCTTCTGTAATATTGTAAAATTCTATATGTCTCTTTATAATCAAGAAAAATGCCCACCTTATTAATTGATTCACTTACATAACAACTTTTTAGTTATTTCCAAGAAAAGAAATCATTTCCAGATTTGAAGCCTTCTAGGGAATATATATCCTCAGGTAATATGGATAAGTTTCCTTTTCTGTTAAGTGGATCTTGATAGATGCCCACTTTCCAATCTGTATTATCTCCCAATTGCACTTCCTAATAGTGTTGGTCTGAGGTAAAGTTTTGGGGCCCCTAATACACTAAAAACATCAACAAATTCTTCTTCATTGTCAGAGAGATGCTGTGAGACACTTTCAAACTTGACATCCTTCAAATCTTCAGACAGAATGAGAAAAGGATTGGCTATTTCAGAATCCAGAGTTATATCTCCTAGAGAAAAGGGAGCGGGGGAAGGGAGATAATTAACCTTGGGTTGTAGACCTTAGAAGTTAAAACAAAAACAAAGACTTTTCCTATTTTTGGATAACTTCACACCTTAAGAGATTCTAGTAATAATTAATTTGGGATTATATAAAAGTGGGAGAAAATTGTGCTGCCTCTAAAACTGAGCAACTTAGTTTTCTTGTGGCACAATTCCCTTGTAAGTAAAATGAAGGTGAAATTCAAGCAGATAAACTTTAGGATCATTTGAATCAATTCAATAGACTGTGTTTGGAGATATTCATTGAACACATAAGAATGTATTATTACAGAGTTACTATGGTCAAATAGAGTACCAGACCTTGGAAGATGGTATATGCCTGAAGGAGGTATTACACTGGAATAATAGTTTATAGTATACTTTAACACGGGTGGGGAATATAAATATTCAGTCTTTGATGGAACCAGAACTTTTGTACAAAGACTTTTTAGAAAGACTAGCCAAAGGAGAGATTCGTTTTTTAATTCTTCCATAGATTCCTTTCTTCATGGATTTTATAATTTATCTGAAGGGTTTTGAGACTTATCTAGCTACATAATCAAGATGGTATAAAGTGCAGCATACTAAAGATGTAAAACTATTTACAAATTTGGATGGCAAGAGAGAGGAAAGGGAGAACATGTCCAAGAAGGAAGGGAGAGACAAAAGAATGAAGAATGGAAAGAATAAAAATAGACACAATAGAGCGTAAAAGAGGAAAGATGAGATAGAGAAAGGAAAGAGAGAAGAAAAGGAGAAGGCAGGTGGGTTAGGACATTTAGGAGGACATTATAGCAGTTCCATTTCTATGCCAAGTTGAGGGACAAAATATTGTTGAAGGGCAATGGGGCATTTTGGACTAAACCAAAACTCACCCTGTTTGACCAATATGGAAGCAATAGTATATTCCTCATTGAAATGTTGGAAATATATTGCCAATTCATTCTAGAGTTGAAATATCATTCTTTTTCTCCATACCAGCATTCATTAAAAGTTCTTTCCATCCCATGACACCTCTTCCATCCCTTTAGTTTTAAAGGAAGGTGGGGTCTTCTTTATTGATTGGAGTTTCACCTCCTACTATTTTCTTTATTGGCTAATATATTTCTCATGCCTCTGGAAATAAATCCTGCCTTTTCTCAGGAATATTCAGTTTCAAAAATCTATGTCTACAAATTTCTTCTCCTGACCCCCAATCTTGGGGAAAAAAAAAGTCCATAACCTCAGGAGTGACTGATTTTGGCTAATTCCAGCTTCCATGTACAGCCTCAATCTGGATATAAAACATCAGAGAAAACTCAGCTTGAAATGGTCTAACTATTTAGGAATGTACCTGAGTTTATGAATGAAATAAGTAGAATTATTAAGACTTGTTGAGATAGCAAACTGGAAAACACCTCAGTTGGTAGAATAGTCACAGAGTACCAGATCTGAAATCAAGAAGACCTGACTACAAATTTGGCCACAGACATTTACTAGCTGTATGACTCTGAGAAAGTCATTTATGCCTGTTTGTCTCAATTTCTTCAGCTATAAAAAGAGCTGGAAAAGAAGATGGCAAACCACTCCATTTGCTTTGCTAAGAAAATACAAGACAGGATCATAACTATGGATACGGTTGAAACAACTGAACAAGTCATATGAAAGTAGAAATGATCTCTCTGGTAAAGCAGAGACTGAAAAATGTTAAAACAAACAAAATATATTGGTGCATGCTAGCACATAGTGAGGAAATTAATTGCAAAAAATATGTGAACTCCTAGGAATTTCCTAAATGTCAAGTGAGACTTGTATGGAAGCCTTACTATAGTAGCTCATGAGCATTTTTCTCAAGCCAGCAATGGGGCAGGTGCTCCAGGAAAGGATAGCAATCTCCAGTTTTTAAAGTAAGTAGATATGAGTGTTGTGTTTTACTTTATTTTCATTTTTTATCAATAGTATTTTGTTTTTCCAAATACACGTAACAATAATTTTCAAAATTCATTTTTGTAAGACTTTGTGTTTTTCCCCCCCTCTTTCTCTTTGTCAGGACAATTAGAAGGGGTGTATATAGGCAGAGAATGTGGGTATAAATTGACTTTAATGTGATCATACCAAAATAGAAACTTTAATCTCATTAGATTTGGCTCAAAGAGGGAATAACATACATTTTTAGTTTGGAATAGAAATTTGTTTCACCCTATAGGGAAGTAGGAAGGGTAAAGTGAAAGGAAAGGAAGAGTCTAATAGAAGGGAGGGCAGAAATAGAAGGAGAAAGATATAAGAAAAGGGGAAGGGTCCAAAAAAAAAAAAAAAGGGGGGGGGGCAGGCTAAGAGAGGTGGTAGCAGAAGCAAAACACCGGTGAGGAGGGAAAGGATACAGAAAAATAGATGGTGGCAAATAGTAATCTTAATTGTGATTGTGATTGGAATGAACTCTTTCATAAAACAAAAGTAGAGAGCAGAGTGCTTTAAAAGCCAGAATCCTACAAAATGTTGTTTATAAGAAACTTATGTGAAGAAGAAAGATATACCCATAGTAAAGGTAAAAGGCTGGAGCAGAATCTATTATGTTTTAATTGAAGTAACAAAAGCAAGAGTAGAAATCCTTATCTTAGACCAAGCAAGAACAAAAATAGATCTTATTAAAAGAGATAAAGGGGCAGCTAGGTGATGTAGTGTTTAAAGCACCAGCCCTGAAGTCAGGAAGACCCAAGTTCAAATATGGTTTGAATATTTGACACTTCACACTTCCTAGCTATGTGACCCTGGGCAAGTTATTTGACCCTAATTGCCTCAGCAAAAAAAAGAGATAAAGAAAGAAACTACATCTTGGTAAAGGGTACCATAGATAATGAAGTAATATTAGGGCTAAATATAGCATCAAATAGTATAGTATCCAAATTCTTAGAGGAGAAGTTAAGTGAATTACAGGAAGAAATAGACAGCAAAATTATACTATTGGAAGATCTCAACTTCCCTCTCATAACTAAATGATAAATCTAAAAACAAAATAAATAAGAAAGTGAAGGTGGTGAATGGAACTTTGGAAAAGTTAGATATGTGATAGACCTTTGCAGAAAATTGAATGGGGTTAGAAGGTAATATGCATTTTTTCTCAACAATAAATGGTACCTGCATAAAAATTGGCCATATTTTTAGGCATTTAAAACATCCCAATCAAAGCACAGAAAAGGCAGAAATATTAAATGCATCTTTTTTAGATCATAATGTAATAAAAATTATGTGTAATAAAAGGCTCTGGAAAAATAGACCAAAAATTAATTGGAAGCTAAATAATCTAATCCTAAAGAATGGATGGGTCAAACACCAACTCATAGAAGCAATGAATAATTTCATCTAAAAGAATAACAATAATGAGACAACATGATATGCAACTGAAGCAGTTCTTAGGGGAAATTTTATATCTTTCGTTGCTAACATGAATAAAATAGAAAAAGAGAAGATCAATGAATTGGGTATGCAATTAAAAAAAAAGAACAAACCTAAACCTCAATTAAATGCCAAATTAAAAATTCTGAAACCAAGGAAAGATTAATGAAATTGAAAGCAAGAAAACTATTGAATTAATAATCAAAACTAATAGTTGATTTTATGAAAAACAAAATAAATTAATCTTTTATTTGATTAGCAAAAGGAAAGAAGAAAACCAAATTAAGTATCAAAAATGAAAAGGATGAATTTACAACCAATTAGGAAGAAATTAAAGCAATCATTAAGAACCATTTTGTCCAATTGTATGACAATAAGTCTAATAACATAAGTGAAATTAATGCTTACAAAAATGTAGATTGACCAGATTAACAGAAAATACTTAAATAGCTATTTTAGAAAAAGGGCTTGAACAAGCTATTAATAAACTTCCTAAGTAAACTTCCCCAGGGCCAGAGGGATTTACAAGTGAATTCTACCAAGCATTTAAAGAATAATTTATTACAATATTACATGACAATTTTCATTTTCATTATTTGAAAAATAGATGAAGAAGGACTCTTACCAAATTCCCTTTATGATACAGATATGGTGCTGTTACCTAAATTAGAAAGAGCCAAAACAGAAAGAAATTTACAGACCAGTCTTTGTAATGAACATTGATACAAAAATTTTAAATAAAATATTAGCAAAGAGATAACAATAACTTATCACCAGGATAATATCCTATGTTCAAGTGAGTTTTATACCAGGAATGTGAGACTGGCTCAATATAAGGCAAATTCTCAGCACAATTGACCATATCAATAACAAAACTAACAGAAATCATGTGATTGAGATAATCATTGATATTGAGATAATATTGAGATAATAGATGTAGAAAACACATTTGATAAAATACAATTTCTATTCCTAATAAAAACAGAACATGGGGATAAATGGGTTTTCCTTTAAATTATGAGTAGTATCTATCTAAAACCAATAGCAAACATTATATGTAATGGAGAGAAGGTGGAAGCATTCCAATAAGATCAGGGGTGAAACAAGGTTGACCATTATCACCAACAGTATAATATATTGCAATAGAAATGTTATTTTATAAAAAATTAGCAAAATGAGTGTTGTATTTTATAAAAAACTTAGACTTTATGCTTAATCTCTACTACATGCTTAACTTTAGCAAGGATATGTCTTGAATATATTCATGTGGCCTTGAAAATGAGAACATTACAGAGTGCAATGAAAAGGTACATCACAGAGATGATTAAATTATAACAGCTTATAATAAAATTATATGGACAATGACTTATAGAATTCCAGTGATGGAGGCAAGATGGTATAGTGAGCTAGCATTTAGATAACTTCCCCTAACATTCCCCTCCAAACAACTTTACAAAAACTCCTCAAATAGAAATCTGGAGTGGAAGAGCCAAGGAAAAGTCAGCATAAGAAATTCTTCTAGCCTAAGACAATGTAGGAATTTGGAAGAAGAGTTCTGTGACTTTGAGGTTGGGATTCACCTAGAAAGACATGGATGAAACATCAGTAATGGGTTTGGGTAGTGGTGGATAGCAACTTTGGGAATTCTTAAATCAGAGACATTAAGGTGGTCTGGCAACTGATCAGAAAGAAATAACAGGGACCTCTGGACTACGAATAGACCATTAGACTTTAGAATAGAAACTATTTTGTAACCTCATTGCCTATATCCATTTCTGCACCATAGTTTAAGGGTCAAGAGGAACACTTTCAAGCCAAGAGGAAGCATGGACGCTGAACAGCATCCATGCTTTGGTCACAAATGATGATCAACCTGAAAGAACAATATCACTTCCAGTCCCAAGGGAGCAAAAGCTCTAAGGATAGTATCGCATGTGGTTATAAGAAAAATGGAGGTCTTTAGAAGCTATTGATTGCAATCTGAAGGGATAGGGAGGCCTCTTCTGGGTTAAAAAGTAAAGACCATGAGAGCAGTAAGCACACTTTTCCCCAGATCAAATCACCTTGGAAGAACCCAAACCACCCAAACTCCCACAATAGTTCTGAAAACAATAGTGCAAAAAAGCTGAAAGCCTCTCTCATAAAGATGAGAACAATCTCAGGCTAAGTCTAACTTTTAAAAAATTAAAAGCAAAAAAAAGGCTGGAAAAAATAAGAAAAGAAACAAAACAAAGAAGGGTTTCACCATAAAAAGTCACTATGGTTACAGGGAAGATGAAGACACAAACTTAGAAAAAGACAATGATGTCAAAACATCCACAAACATAGCCTCAAAGAAAAATGCATCAAAAATACAAGTTCAATAAGAATTCCTGGAAGAGCTAAAATGACTTTCAAAATCAAAGAGGAAACATCAGGTAATAAAATGAGAATGAGAGAAGGAAATTATAAAAATGTATTTAAAGGTTTTTTAAAACAGGGACAAAAATATTGAAGAAAATAATATCTTAAAAACTTGTAATTGGCCAAATGGAAAAATAAGTTCAAAAATTCATTGATGAAATAAATAAGTAAATAAATGTATCTATGTATACTCCTTTTAACTGGTCTAATAATGACAATGTTCTTAAGAGCTATATTCAACATCTTCCCTTATTGGAACAATTTTTTCCATTCTCTTTTTTCAGTTCTTTGTGTCATCTAGAAATTAGGAGCAAGGAGTCATTGCCCAAAATATCAGATGTCAGCAGCCTTTGGCTGCTTCCAAAAATGGGATTATTCAATCACTGATCATCTCAAGAAAAATTTACAAAGTGCTTTCTGTGTGCAGAATAGTATAATAGTTTCCTGGGACTATATAAACATTTAAACATAGTCCATGATTTTCTAGAGGTTAATAGTCTATTGGGAGAAGGCATAGTCTTAGGGACTGGACCTATGATTTTATTAATGTAGAAAACTGCCTGCTCAGGAAATTCTATTAAAACAGGTTGTTACTCTGTTTTATTTTTCAACTTATAAAGAATTTTCTATTAGCAGGGATTCTTAAATTTTTTTTTCAGCTTGTGACCTCCTTTTTTCCTTTGAGGAATTTTTGGTAACTCTGGGTGTATAGATTTATAAAACAAGCATATAAATCAAACATTTACTGGTAATTTCACAATCTCCACATTTAGTTACAAGTCCCCATAAGGGGGTTTAAGAAGCTGGCGTCTAGACTACAATTCCAGTGGTGAGTACTGTTCAATCCATATTAAAATGTAATTAAGAGATATTTAGCAAAATAAAAACACAATAAAACATAGATAACATAAATGTGTTTTCCTAAGCCAATATAGGACAATATAGGTAAAGCAGATAAAGCTTTGGGCTAAAGTTAGGAAGACTCATCTTCTTGATCTCAAACTGGTCTGAGATACTTACTAAGTATGTGATTCTGGGGAACTCGCAACTCTTTTTGCCTCAACTCCATCATCTATAAATGAGCTAGAGAAAGAAATGGCAATAACTCTGCCAGTAAAACTCTAAATTGGTCATGAAAAAGTAGATACAACTGAAATGAATGACTATTACAAGCCATTTTGTATCCTGAATGATTCTTATGATCCTTAATCAACCTCAGTTTCTATTTGAGTTTGATACCACTGATTTAGAGCATTTAACTGACCAAATTAAATTATTTGCTCAGTATCACCTAGTTTGCATGTGCTAGAGGTGGAGTTTGGTTGCATGTCGTCCTTTTTCCAAAGCCAGCCAGAAGAATAAGACACAGACCCAGTTGCTAGTATTGATTATTTCCTTATATATTCAAGAATGACTAATAGGATTAATATGAAATTCATGAAGAATTTGGGAGGACTTCCAAAGGAAGTTTATGTAGTTTTCTAATGCCATGAGAGGTGACTGATGATACAATCAATCTACAGACCTCCATCTATTCAAAAATCACAAGTCAAGTTGTTTGTCAAGGGTTCTCCCCCTTTCATCCTCCTTTTCAACCCTCCCCATTTAGTCTCCCATACCTTTTCAAATTTGTACCATATTCCTTTCACCCCCTTCACTCTTCTCCATACTCAATTATAACAAACATAATAACTATTTACTATTGTTATGTCACTTTATAGATGAACTGAGTTTGAAAAAAATGTATGGGTTTTTCAGGGTCACATCACATTAGATCTAAGAGAAGCCTTCCTAAATGTTCCCAAAAAATTTCTTTCCCTCATCCAAGTCACAAACCTGAGTCACATAAATTGTCTTCATATATAGACACAGATTGGATATATAATAATGATATCTTACAGTTATACCACACTAAGTTTCAAAAATACTTTCTTCATAAAGCATTGTAATTACTGGTACAAATATTCGGAAATATTTGGAAATCAAAGTTCAGAAAAGTTACAAAAAATTTGCCTAAAGTCACATAATAGTGAGTCACATTAATATTTATAACATACATTATATATATATATATATACACATACATATATAAAACATGTATGTAGATAGATAATAGTTTCACAAAGTACTCTTTTTTAGAATAAACCTATAAGAATAGTATTGCAAGCTTTATTTTTGCCCTATTCCTATTATTTTACACATAAAAAAAAAATTAAGGCTGAGAAAGGGTAAAAGGTCTATTCAAGTTCATATCGGTAATAAATTTCAGAGCTGAAACTTGAATCTGTGTCTTCTCACTCCAAGACCTGTATTCTTTCCACTATACTACACTATTTAGTCCTAGGCTAGTGCTATACACATCTCTTTGGTACTCAGTGTATATTTGTTGAATGAATGAATATTTCTCATTTATTTGTTAGTCCCTAAAATTTTGGAAAAACATGATAAACAGAGCAGCTGAACTGCTAAGCATTCATTCATTTATTCATTCATCACAGAGCATTTATGTGAATTTCTATTGTGTGGATTATAGAATATGAATCTGGGAAGTGTTCTCTCAGTAAAACATCTGGCACATGGAAAAAAGTAGAGTGCTCAGGCACTGTGAACAACATTCAGTAACCTAGCCTCTAGTCCTAGCTCTTCCACATATTGCCTGAATTACTAGATCCCAGCATTTCAAGTCTCTTGTTTGTTTTTTTGGGGGAGGGGCAAGGGGAAGTGGAGGGAAGGGAGATTGGGGGTGTAATAGAGAGGGAGGGATATGTTTAAAGAGATAATTGGTTTAGATGGTCTCTCTTTTCTTTCAAGTTCTACCAGTCTCTGAAAACCAGATAACTGATAACACACTGACAAAAATAATCCTAGTGAAATCCTGAAAATTCCTCACAATCCTATTAATATTCATTTCTTCATTTGCTATTCCAATGGCTATTATTTTAAGTCTTGTTTTGCATTTTAATCATCAGAAGGATGAGTTAGAAATGGGCTGTGTCCTTGATATGGCTTAATTTACATTAACATCTCAGTGTTACTTCAACATTTTTATAATTAGGCATCTGAACTCCCTATATTTGTCTAATCTGTTTTGCCAACAGGTGGCAATATTTTATTGATATACAGCTGTCTTTATTTCAAGAAAGGGAAATTTGCATATGGCATTTTACTGTTAATAGAGCTTTACTTGATTATCATCCTGGAAGCTATTTACTTGGGAAAACACACTGCAGAGTCCATTGCAGCAGGAGACAGTGGGACGACATAATGGGTGAGAAGTATAGAGACTATAATGAATTTTCCAATGAGAAGCCCTGGACATGTTGGATCAGAGTACTGAAGAAGTGAAGAAGCTGTTGAGCTAGGAAGCCTGAACTTGTGTTACCTCTTACATATACTGGCTATATGATCAAGGATTGGTCATGGAATGTTTTAGTGCTCAAGACAACTGTGTAAAACAGTAATTCGCTGAGAAGGTGATAACTTGCATTGGTAGAGAAGGAGTTTCTCAATTTAGAAATCCTTTTATCAATGAAATTACAGATGTCGTCTATCACCCACTGTCTCTATCATTGTATACATATATAGCATATTTATATTATATATTATAACATATAACGTATATGTAGTTATATATGTATATTTATGCATACATATATATGCACACTCACTTAGCAGAGTTCCTGGTACAGAAAGTACTTTTTCATTCATATATTAAGAATTGTATGTTAAAGAGAAAAAGAATGCTGTAAATAAAGTCACTGGAGTATGTAGGACTTTTATCAATGTTTTTTTTTTTTCCATGGATACCTAAAAAAATAATTCAGGCCCTTAAATTTTTTTTTGAAAATATGAATAATCTAGTTGAAGGGAAAAAAAAGGGGGGGGAATTAGGATCAGAATTCTCCAAAATAATTATCTGAATTGCAGACAATAGTTAGCCCCCCCCATTCCTTCTAATCTTCCTAAATGTCTTTTCTCTTCAAATATTTAAAATATACTAAACACTATAGCATATAATTATTTGATGCTTTGCTCTCCTATTGGTTTAGAAGCAGTATGTAGGCAGCAGCCAGGAAAACTCATTCATTTAAAAAAATATATTTTGCCCAGATCCTAGCACAATAACTAGCAACTAATAGAAGTCTAATTGTTTTTATCGGATCAGATTGAATATATTATCTCAAAGTAACAATTCCAGGCAGCATTTTGAGCAGCAAGGGCATCAAAATTTGATGGTTTGAATTTAATGTAGTGGCAGGTAGATAGCAAAGTGAATAGATCATGGGTCCTGGAGTCAGGAAGACCAGTGTTCAAATTAAGCCTTAAATACTTGACACTTAATATCTGAAAAAAAAAAAATATATATATATATATAAAGTATACCCTAAAGTCAATGGGATCAGAGAGATTCTGCCTTTTGTAGATTGTATATCCATATGCAAAAATGTGCAAATGCATGTGCAAAAATTTGGAAAATAATGTTGCGAAGGGAAAAAAAAAATAGACACCAGAGGGAAGACAAATGCCATGGTGTCCTTTTAGGGAGTTTGAGGTCTTCTGAGATTAGATGTTTGACCCTGAATCAATGTATGGAGGTTGGATTACTCCTGAAATATCTAGCTTGTGTCCTGCTTGCCATTTCCCCCCCATTCCTACAGTAGGTACAGTAGGTAGACTCTACTGCTACCATGTCAGAAGCAACTTTTCATCAAATTAGTAGCGACTTTCAGTGATCCCAAGTTATCATCTCAATGTTTCCAGCTTCCCTAGGTTGTCCTTGAATCTAGGATTGGTTTGGATTCACAACTTTCCATCTCTAGGGAACTTAAAAAGAGGCAGAGTTGTTAGGAGAATGATTGATCAATATATTTACTTGTTATCTGGCAGTCATTGCTTTGAGTACATTGTTTTTGTTCCATTATGTCAGATTATTATGCAATTGATTTAGGAGTAGTTCCATCTTTTAAAGAAGAGAACTCAAGTACAATAGAAAATAAGAATAAGATAGGAGGAGAGTGAACCTAGGATGGCTGAAAGATTTGGAGGATTGATCACAAAAGGAAGTTTTTTTGGAGTCTCATTTGATATCAATTACACTTTGCTCAATATTCAATACCCACACATGTTTTCATTGAACACATTTGTGAAGGTACAGTATGTTCCTTTTTGATAGTTAGGTAAGGACCCATTGCAGAATGATTAATGGCACTCAGCCTTTCATCCACTTCTAATTTTTCAGGGTATATAATTGGATGCAAATTGGCCGGTGTTAATCATTAGATATCACTAATTAAAAACAGAAGCTGTAGGTAATGGTATGATTATTGGAAGGAATAAATGAAGCAGATCAGGTAATACTTTTCTTCAGGGACTCATGACTTGTTCCTGTGCCTCATTAAATTATAACATGTGAAGGTGCCCTGCTGGTACTAACTATTGGAAAGATGTACTTAGAAGGAACTTAGAAGTAATGAATGAGGTCAGTGTCTGAGAAAAAATTAGGGAGGGGGATGGGGGGAAAGGAAGAAAGTATCCCTATGGCTCAAGGACTTTTTCAATTTAATAAATTAGGAACTTTAAAAAATAAATTTAATTACCAAGAAACCCAGTTTGGTTGAATGAAATGCAGGTCAAATAGACATTTGAGGACATTTATATTTTGACCCAATTTCTGAAGGGAAACTAAAAGATGATGGACTGAAAATTTAATGGATGTTTTCTGGAACCAAGGCCTTGAATTTCATGGCTTTTGGGGATGAACTAAAAAGCAATCAGTAGATGGAATAAGACTTAATGTACTTGGATTATAATTAATCACATAGAGCCTTCTGATCTAATTAGAAACTTGACTTTTTGGTGGCCCTGGTGCTTATCAATTTGTTGATTTGTATTTTATTTTAAAAAAATACTCAGATTGAAAGCAAACACATTCTTTATAAAGAATCTAAATAAACAGTAAAATTTTCTTCATATTAAAAAGTTTAAACATATGTAGCTCTTATTAATTTACCTAACAGACCAGGGATGCAAACTGGTTCAATTATTTTTATAATATTAGTTTATCTGTGTAGTAGTTCATACTGTGTTGAATAATTTTCAATCCTGTCTGGTTTGATTCTTCAAGACTACATTTTGATTTTCTTGGCAAAGATACTGCAGTGGTTTACCATTTCCTTCTCCAGCTCATTTTACAGATGAGGAATTAAGGCAAAAGGATTGAGTGATTTGCTGTGGGTCATACAACTAGCAAGAGTCTGAGGTCATATTTGAACTCAAGAAGATGAGTGTTTTTGACTTCGGGGCCAGTACTCCATCTACTGAGCCATTTAGCTGCCTTTTAGTTCATGTCAGCTATGCTATGGTTGAGAATGTTGCAGAAGAGAAGGCTCGTTTGAATTGTATTGGTTGGCCAATATCATTATATCATGCCATTAATATAATATCTTTAATATCAAAGTGTTCAAATTATATCTTGGTTGATCTTATTAATGAATAGAAGTAAATTAGTTGTGTTTCAGCTAATTTGAAGGGGAAAAGGCTTTCAGGTAAGGATTAATGTCAGAAGGGAAACAAAGAACTACAATGAGACGTCTTTTTCTTCTTTTGTTTCCATATACCAGTGGTGACAATCTAACTCCCAATATATCATATTTGATCAGGGCTTAATCAATCCAGCAATGAACATTCATTAAGTGCCTACTATATATCCTATACTGTGCTGGTGCTGGGGGTAGAAACATAACTAATGAAACAATCTCTTCTCAAAAGGGAAAAGGAGAGAAAGCAGGGGAAAATAAGGGCAAGGGTAGAAGGATATCTAGGAACAATTTTCACCTACCTCATCTAAATTAAATCCTTCTAAAGAAGGAGTAGAATCTTCTACTTTGTTGTTGTTCTTCACTCTTTGTTTTCAAAGTAAACCAATGACATCAAAGAGGGATGTTTTTTTTTTTTTTTTTTTTTTTTTTTTTTTTTTTTTTTTTAATAAATTGGATTTAAGTGAGCCAGAGTTGTGGCAAAATTGTCAGCCTAGCTCTCAAGATGCATTGGATGATCTTGACTTCTTTGATGTCTGACCAAGCTCTAAGTGCTCCACAGTGCTCACTTAAGCCACTTTCATAGCTAATGGAACAAATTTTTCACAGCTGCCTAGGGGAGGTCTTCATTTCCCTAACTCAGCAACAGGTTTGAGGCCTTCTGGTTACCCTAAACCTAATTTAGTCCACCTGTCAAGATGGTTTTACCAGATGTGACTACTCTGTGTGCTAAAGCTTCTTCCCACGTGAGAACTGGGTGAAAGGTGGACACCAAAGGTGGATGAGCAGTCCTGAAAAGGAATCAAAAGTCTTCTTATCCGAGGTACCAGTCCTTCTTGAACATCTCAGGGTTACATGGCTAATTATCTGAAACAGAATTTAATTTAGGTCTTCCTGGATCCAAATCCAGTACTCTAATTGCCACGCCACCTAGGAGACTACATACATATTATATATGTGAGATATGTGTATGTTTGGGGATATTTTATTTGTCTGGTTTTCTCATTAAATTGACTAGATGCTTTGGCCCCTTATTTGACAAAGGATTTTTAGAATAAGAATGACACACTTGATCCAGAAATTATTTGTTTAAAATTTCTAGTAATTAAAAAAATAATAGCTAGTTTGGCTTTCTCTTGTCTCCCCTGCCTTCCATCGTACATCCCCATTATTTGTAAAACAGAGCTACATAACACCCTCTGTCAGGTTCAGCCTTGTTACAAGTCCTAGAACAAATCTAGTCAGTAGTCAAAAGAGAGAAAAAGAGAAGTGCAGTATTCTCATTCATCATTAGTCTTGCTGCTCTTTTGATTTAGAACTTACACCCTGACAAAAGCATTCAGATTTCCTTGTGACCAAATGACTGCTAGTAGTCAGTTTTAGAACTATTTCTCTCCTTCCATTTATCCTTACGTCTCTCCTTGACTCTGCTTCAGCTGTGAAGGAGATTTACCAACAAGCAATAAGGCTGATGTCTTCACAAGTCGGTGGAGAATGATGTTGGGGGAATCTGACAATACACAGAGGCCAGGGAATCAGGCATTTGGTGTCAGATCCATTAACAGTCAATGGCTAAATGTCACAGAAGCAGGAAGGGTATGGTGTTAAGGTAGTAGCAGTGGCAAGAAGCTCTATGATAAGCATTTTCCCCTGGTGACTGAAGCTCTGACACTTAACTCCAACTCCCATTACTGAAAGTCTGTTACCTGTCTTCTTAAACTCGTCAGAAATCACAAGATCATAGATTTAGAATACGAAGACGACTTTGGGGTTTTCTAGCTCGACACTATTTATTTTACATAGGAGGAAATTGGAGTTTAGAGATTTTAAGTAACCTCTCTTTTACTTAAGTTCAAACAGGTAGTTAGTAATAATAATAGCAAGCATTGCAAAATCCTTTAAGGTTTGCAGAGTTCTTTATAAATATTCTCTTATTTGATTCTCACAACCCCATGGAAAGTAAGTGTTATCAATATCCCCTTTTACACATAAGGAAACTGAGGCAAACAGAGGTTAAGTGAGTTGCTCAGTATCATCCAACTAGGAAGCATCTGAGGTAATTTGAACTCAAGTCTTCCTAACTCTAAATCCAATTATCCACTGCATTACCTAGGTATCTCTGCAGCAGAATAAGGATTCAACCCCAAGTCTTCAACTTTCAATTACAGTGCTTTTTCTGCTGTACCATCTTGTCACATCACTAGCTAATTAGAGTTGAAAGAGACTTTAAAGACTACACAGTCCAACTCCCTACATGAGGGCCAAAGAAGAGCAGGGGCTTATTCAAATTTACATGAATATATTTTTTCTTCTTTCTCTTCTTCTCTTGTTCTTTATATTCTTCCTCTTTGGAACAGGAACTCAGGCATCCTCTCAGATTTTTTCAAGAGAAAAATATAAATAATAACTAGCAGAAATGATGAATTCTAATGAGAATTTGTTTAAGGATGGAAGAAACTAGGGAGTATTCCCAGGTAATAGGGAGTGAACCTCTAGATGAGGTTCTTGTTATTTGCTTAATTTTTAAAAATTAGTAGAAGTATATTTTTTCTCCTTCCTATCCCACACTCTGTTGGAGGGAAATGTAAGCAATTCCCTTAAGAAGTATGCACAGCAAATCAAAATAATATTTCCCAATAGCTGAGTTAAAAAAATGTTTCATGCTGCACTCCAAATTTATCACTCTTCTGTTATGAGGTAGATAGTATATTTCATCTTTAGTCCTCTGAAATCTTGGATAATCATTGTATTGCAAATAGTTCTTATAGCTTTTATAATTCTTTGTCTTGAGGCAGGTAGGTGCTCCAAGGATACAGCACTGACCCTGGAGTCAGAGTCCCTGAATTAGAATTCAGTCCCAGACACTTGACACTTAACTAGCTGTGTGACCCTACGCAAGTCACTTAATCCCAAATGCTTCAAAAAGAGAATAAAATTATTTGTCTTTATAATGTTGCTGTTATTGCATTATTCTACTGCTTTTGCTCATTTCTGTTTTCATCAGTTTATAAAAATATCTTCCGATTATTCATTTTATAATATTGATATCACAGTATAACCTGTTCTCCCTATTTCTCTCATAGTTTGTAGGATGTAATCAGAGATGAGCTTTGAAGTGTGAAATTGTACTCAACTAAAGTATAGAAAACAGGGCTTTGTTTCTTTTTAAAAAAAATTAACTCTTTTTATTTTAATTTTCAACATTCACCCTTATAGAAACCTTGTGTTCCAAATTTTTTCTCCCTCCCTTTTCCATACCCCCTCCCTAGATGGCGAGTAATTCAATATATGTGAATGTTAAACATGTGCATATGTTTATTGTGCTGCACAAGAAAAATTGGATCAAAAAGGGAAAATTCATAGTGATTATCTGTTCACTAAAGGCTGAGAAAGTCATAAACTACAACACTGAGAATGACATCTTAGATGCTTTTGAGTTTTGAAATTCTCTTAATACCCAGGTGAAAACAGTGGCTATAAGTGTATCTATATGACGTGAAATCATCATCTCCATTTATTTAAGTATTCAATCTGCATAGATTTATATAAAACCAAACAACAGTCATGATATGCTTATCCTCTGATTCAATTTAACAAACATTCATTAAGCACCTGCTGACAAAACACATGGTAGTGGATTCTGGGTTGATACAAAGCTTAGGAAAGAAATGGCCCTTGCCTTATTGAAGCTTATTGTGATAAGAGATTTTTAATGAATTAAGCCTATGAAAGATACTATGGAACAATGGAGGAAGAGACAACCTAGAGTCAGCAACCCTGGATAAGTGGTCTAATTTATTTGTCAAGGAATTCCCTAAGTCTTTAAATTACAAATGAATACTAATGTGCATTGGGGAAAGTAATTTCCATGCTAGGAAAAGTTTTTAAGAACTGATGAAATCACAGGCCTCCAGTTTTTTGGAGGCAGAAAAAAGTCAGATCCAGCAATTGCAGTTCACATTGTGCTCCAGACATTTAAAGTTTTAATTTCCAAATGAACTACCATCTACAAGGCAGGTTGGGCTGATTAAATTATGATCTTAATTTTGGCCCCATTGGGGCATGCCAAAAATATACCTCTATAGAGTACCACCAGCCAGGATAGATATACTCTCTATAACTTTATATGTGAATTCTAGGGACTTGCTTGAAACAAATACAAATGAGATGTGCTTGTCTAAGGACGTGAAATTGGTGAAGTGCCAAAGAGGAGATTTGAACTCAGGTTTTCCTAACTTTAAACTCCAAAATTCTGTTTGCTGGAGTTTCCATTCATTAATCTTAGACAGTAAAGTACCATTCCATAATGCTATTTGAAGAGTAAGAAACATGTTAAATCAACATACCAACACATTCCCTTCTCAGTAATTAAAAAAAAAACAACCAAATTAAAAAAAAAAACATATTACATAATGAAGATGACATTGGGAAAGATAACCCATTGAATTTACAAATAATTCTTTTTCTGTGTGCTTTAGTAAGCAAAATTAATTCCCTGTTCTCTCACAGAAACTTAGAGGGTTTCTTTTAGGTAACCGACTACACACTACAAGTGTCTTGTAAAACCTATTCTATTGCCATGGACATCAATTAGGTAAATATAATAGTGACAATTCAATGACATAGTAAAGATTAACGATCCTTTGATTTCAAAGACAAGACATTTTAAAGTCCATTTGATTGGATCATTGTAAATGTCCCAGGAAACAATGTAAACAGCATTCTTGCTAATGCATTATTCTGCCACATTGCAGGATTGTGGCTATGCTATTATATTAATGAAAGTACAGTGTCAGTATCCCTTAAGTAATTGGATTTTGGAAAGCTTGACATTCAATTACAAAATTGGGATTTTTTGGCTAGAGTGAGTTGGAAATCAAATGCTTATTTTCAGAATCCCAGATAACTCTTGCTGACATTTGCTGTGTGTGAGGAGGTTAACAGTTGTAGCAAAACAAAAGAATGTTGGTTCATATATTAGAAACAGAAAAATAATTTTTCTAAAACTGTTGAAGGAAGACTAAGAAACATAAGATAATCATTTTGGAAGAGACACTTGCTCTATAAAGAATTACTAAAATGAAATATATATGTTCAATTAATCAACCAGTCTTACCTGAATGAAACAATAAAAATATGCTATGGATACTGTGATTGAGAATACATCCAACGATAAAAGATTAACTATTTAGATATAACAATGTTTTGTAAATATTTGTATTAGTATTTTTGAGGATTAAAGAGAATGGTTATGCTAACAAAACAAACAGCATTTTCTTAGATAATTTATTGGTGCTTTTTGTTTTTATAAAACATAACACAGTTATTTCTGGGTCATTCTCATCCTACCTCTACTCAAATCAGGAATTGAATTATCCTTTGCAAAAGAGAAAAAGAGTTAAACAAAAATAACATCATACATTGATCACTCTGATATGGATTGAATGAATGGAAAACCTTTTATCTAGCAATTGCTCCATGTCATACACTGTGCTAAGCACTGAGGATATATATAAAAAATGAAGGTAGTTCCTATCTTCAAGTATTTTGTACCTAATTTGCAGGAGAACACAATAGGAGTGGTAGAGTCAAAGGAATGTCTAAAGATTGAAAGGGTTGTGGGGTTGGTATAATCTTGGACAATGAGATAGTTCATTTTCTTGCCAAGGCTAATTCCTCTATGTGTGTGCTTGATCCCTTTATTTCCTCCTATTTTTTCAGAGCAACCTCAGTTCTCCCTTCGTCTTCCCTCTTCCTCCCCTTTCCCTCTCCCTCTCCCTCCCCCTCTCCCTCCATCTCTTCTTCTCCCTCCCCCTCTCCTTCTCCCTCCCCGTTTCCTTCTCTTTCAACTTCTATCTACTTCTTTCCCTGCTGTCTTATTTTTTTAGTCTTTCCCATTCTTAAAATTTCTTCAGTGATATTAGACTTTGTGACATCTTCTACCTATAGGCCCACATTTCTTCTTCCCATCTTAGCTAAACTCCTAGGAAAAGGCTGTTTCCTCTTACAGCTTCTATTTCCTTTCTTCTCACTCACTTCAATGCTTGGTGATATGACTTCTGATCTCATCAATTAAATGAAACTGCCAAAATTACCTTATTTTACAAATTTAATTATCTTTTCTCATGCTGCATATAGACTCTGGACTCACTTTCCTGTAATGGGCTGAGGCTTGAGTTGATGCACTGAGGTCCCAAGCATGTGAGGCTAAATAGTAATTGGACTATATTAATATATATGCTTGGAGAAAGAATGGCCTCCACCCGCTCTCTGTGCAAGTCTTGATGTGTTGTATAGGAAATGACGATTTCGGTGAGTGGAGGCAGAGAGGCAGGAAGAGAGGCAGAGAGAGGAGGGCTGGCTGGGTTCTGTTCTGGTGGCTGCTGGTCTCGCGGCTTCTGGTCTGGCTAGCTTCTTGACTCAGCTGCACACATTGCTATTGCCGATTCCCTACTACCTCCGATCTTTCTTCATCTCTACTGAGAATAAAGATTGACGATTTTCCCCTAACCTGAATTCCCGACTCCAGCTGATTTTAAAATACACAGTCTTCACACTTTCCCAAAATCATCTTTAGCCTAGTGAGTTGAGTTTCTACTCTTCCCCTTGAGGTTCTAAGGGTAGCCCTGAGGGGACAAATTCTTATCCATGATGCTCTTTCCAATATCAATTGCCAGTTAATAAATCCAGAAAACTGTAAAATCAATTTATATTAATTGGATTTTATAAGGGGATATTTTCTTCTACTCAGGCAGTATTTGGAGAAAATAGAGTTGAACAATATAATTACTATAAAACATTCCTTCTATCAAGATCATTTGTGGGTTTAGCATAGATAATAGAGGAATCTCTCTGTTACTGACAGGAAATGATGTTTTAATTCCGGGAGTGGGTACACACCTTACAACTCCAGGGAAGAAAGGAGTTCTTGTGGTCAGATTCCTAGAAGAATCACTGAAAACAGCTGCAAAAATTCCCTGAAGTGTGGCATAGTGCACTCTCCACCCTGAAAATAGAGCCCTACTTTAGCAAACAGTTGAAAACTGAATACTAGGCTAGGAAAATGAACAGACAACAAAAAAGTTTCTGAACATTGAGAATTTGTATGGTGACAGGACAGAGAAAAACATACACTCAGAAGGTGACAACAGAGTCAAAGTTCCTACATCCAAAGCCTCTAAGAAAAATAAGAATTGGGCTCAGGCTTTGGAAAAGTTCAACAGAGATTTTGAAAATCAAATAAGAGAGATACAGGAGAAATTAGGAAAAGAATTGGGACTGGTAGAAAAGGAAATGCAAAAAGATAAGGAGAAGAATGTCTTAAAAAGAAAAATTGGCCAATTGTGAGGTACAAAAACCCACTGAGAAAAATAATTCCTTAAAAAATAGAATTGAACAAATGGAAGCTAAGCACTTTATGAGAATTCAAGATACAATGAAGCAAAACCAAAAAAAAAAAAAAAAAAAAAAGAAAAAGAAAAAAGAAAAAATAGAAAAAAAAGTGAAATATCTCATTGGAAAAACAACTGACCTGTAAAATAGATCTAGGCGAGATAATTTAAAGATTATTGTTTTACTTGAGAGTTATGATACCAAAAAAAAAAAAAAAAAAAAAAGAGCCTGGACATCATCTTTCAAGAAATTATCCAGGAAAACTGTTATGATATGCAAGAACTGCAGTGTAAAATAGAAATGGAAAGAATCCATCAATCACCTTCTAAAAAAGATCCCAAAATGAAAGCTCCCAGAAATATCATAGCCAAATTCTGGAACTCCAAGGTCAAGGAGAAAATATTGCAAGTATCCAGAAAGAAACAATTCAATTCAAATATAGTGGAGCCACAGTAAGAATCCCACAAGATTTAGAAGCTTCTACATTAAAGGACCAGAGGGCTTGGAATACAATAGTCTAGAGAGAAATGGAGTTAGAATCACAATCAAGCACAATCAAGATTAGCAAAACTGAATATGATTCCTCATAGGAAAAAAGGCAAAAAGCTTTTACAGTGGAGGGGGAGAGAGGGAGGAGAGAGTGAGAGAATGAATCTTACCTGTCATCAGAATTAGCTCAAAGAGGAAGTAACATACATACTCAATGGGGATATAGAAATCGATCTTATCCTGCAGGAAAATAGAAGAGGTATGGGATATGGGAAGGGGGGGAAGGTTGATAAAAGAATTAGCATATTTGGGGAGGGAGTGGTCAATGCCAAAACACTTTTGAGGCAGGATTGGGTGAAAAGAGAGAGAGAATAAATGGGTGGAGGTAATACAGTTAGCAATAGTAACTGTGAAAAGAATATTGAAGCAAGTGTCTCTGATAAGACCTCATTTCTCAAGCATAGAGGGAACTGAGTCAAATTTATAAAGAATTAGAGCCCTGCCGCAATTGATAAATTATCAAAGGTTACGATCTGTGCTCAAAGGGCTATAAATTCTTGTGTATCCTTTGACCTAATAACACCACTTCTTGGCAT
This sequence comes from Sarcophilus harrisii, assembly GCF_902635505.1. Lineage (NCBI taxonomy): Eukaryota > Metazoa > Chordata > Mammalia > Dasyuromorphia > Dasyuridae > Sarcophilus > Sarcophilus harrisii. The sequence continues at coordinate 99,482,456 of NC_045431.1, forward strand.
GAATACAAAAAGAAATTAAAAAAAGAGAAAATGATCTTTATATATAAAAATACTCATAACAACTCTCTTCTTAGGACAAAAAAAATGGAATTTGAGGAGATGCCCATCAATTGAGGAATGGTTCAATGACCTATGGTTTATGTTTATGATGGAATATTATTGTTTTATGGGAAATGAGGAGCAGGATGCTCTCAGGAAAAAAAAATGCCTGGAAAGTCTTCCATGAATTCAAGCAAAGTAAAATGTACTGTATACAAAGTAATGACAATGTTCTGGGATGACTAGCTGTGAGTGACTTTGCTATGCTCAGTAGCATATAACTTCTCTATAAGACTTATAACTCTACAAGACTATAAATTTTCTAAAAGACTTATTATGAAAAATCCTATCCATACCCAGAGAAGGAACTGTTTGTATCTGAATACAGATTGAAGCTTTTTTTTCTCTATCTCCCTCCCTCCTTTCCCCCTTCCTCCCCACCTCTTTCATTCTCTCTCTCTTTCTCCTGAAAGTTCTTTTTATTTTCTTAGAATGCATAATCTATGGTTTTTCCCCCCTATAACTTGACTTTTATGGAAATGTCTTGCATAAATTCACAAGTAGTTTCTTAAATGTGGGTGGAGATAAGGGAGAGAACCTAGAACTTACAAATTTTAAAAACAAATGTTTTTATTTTGTTTTGAATGTAATTGGGGAAAATATTAAATAAAGAAATAAAATTTAAAAAACAAAAAGGAATGATTTTAATCAGTAATTTTGACTAAGTACACAAATTAAAAATAAAATATATATGAAGAAAGAGCTGATAAAAGCATATTTGGAATAATTTTACACAGGCATACACATGTAACTATCTATATATGTATATGTGTGTGCATATATCTGTGCATACATTTATGTCAAATGGTAGCCATCTTTAGGAAGATGGAGGGAGAAAAGAAAAAAAGGAAAAATAAAAGAAATTTACATGATAACTTTATTATATATTTAAAAGAAATAACAAGTTGTACATAAATATTTGCAGTTTCATGTGAAATCATCTTTCCCTATCATACTGTTATAGAACTGTTTGTTTTATTATATAAATTAAAAATAAAATAAATTTTAAAAAGACACAGAGGAAGGACCATGTGTTCACAACTTACCTGATGACCAGGTAGGAAGGAATGGTAGCTGGTATCAGAAGTCAGGTATACAAACATTTAAAGAACAATTGGCCCCAATGCTATATAAATTATTTGATAAAATAGGGAATGAAGGAGTCCTACCAAATTCCTTCTATGACACAGACATGGTACTGATACCTAAACCAGGTAGGCTGAAAACAGAGAAAGAAAATTATAGACCAATCTCCCTAATGAATATTGATGCTAAAATCTTAAATAAGATATTAGCAAAAAGACTACAGAAAATCATCTCCAAGATAATACACTATGATCAAGTAGGATTTATACCAGGAATGCAGGGCTGGTTCAATATTAGGAAAACTATCAATATAATTGGCCATGTTAATAACCAAATTAACAAAAACCATATGATCATCTCAATAGATGCAGAAAAAGCATTTGATAAAATCCAACATCCATTCCTATTAAAAACACTTGAGAGTATAGGAATAAATGGACTTTTCCTTAAAATAATCAGCAGCATCTATTTAAAACCATCAGTAAGCATCATATGTAATGGAGACAAACTGCAACCATTCCCAATAAGATCTGGAGTGAAACAAGGTTGCCCACTATCACCGTTACTATTTAATATTGTATTAGAAACGCTAGCTATAGCAATAAGAGCTGAGAAAGAGATTAAAGGAATAAGAATAGGCAATGAGGAAGCCAAATTATCACTCTTTGCCGATGACATGATGGTATACTTAGAGAACCCCAGAGATTCTGCTAAAAAGTTATTAGAAATAATCCACAACTTTAGCAAAGTTGCTGGTTATAAAATAAACCCACATAAGTCATCAGCATTCTTATATATCACTAACAAAATCCAACAGTCAGAGTTACAAAGAGAAATTCCATTTAAAGTAACTACTGATAATATAAAATATTTAGGAATCTATCTGCCAAGGGAAAATCAGAAACTTTATGAGCAAAATTACAGACCACTTTTCACACAAATTAAGTCTGATCTAACCAATTGGAAAAATATTAAATGCTCTTGGATAGGGCGAGCAAATATAATAAAGATGACAATATTACCTAAACTAATCTATTTATTTAGCGCTATACCAATCAGACTCCCAAAAAACTATTTTAATGACCTAGAAAAAATAACAACAAAGTTCATATGGAAAAACAAAAGGTCAAGAATTTCAAGGGAATTAATGAAAAAAAAATCAAATGATGGTGGCTTAGCTGTACCAGATCTAAAATTATATTATAGAGCAGCAGTTACCAAAACTATTTGGTATTGGCTAAGGAATAGATTAGTTGATCAGTGGAATAGATTAGGTTCAAGGGATAAAACAGTCAACAAATATAGCAACCTAGTCTTTGACAAACCCAAAGATCCCAGCTTTTGGGATAAGAACTTACTGTTTGATAAAAATTGCTGGGAAAATTGGAAACTAATATGGCAGAAACTAGGCATTGATCCATACTTAACGCCGTACACCAAGATAAGGTCAAAATGGGTTCATGACCTAGGCATAAAGAATGAAATTATTAATAAATTAGAGGAACATAGGATAGTTTACCTCTCAGACCTGTGGAAGGGGAAGGTCTTTATGACCAAAGCAGAACTAGAGATCATTACTGATCACAAAATAGAAAATTTCGATTATACCAAACTGAAAAGTTTTTGTACAAACAAAACTAATGCAGACAAGATTAGAAGGGAAGCAATAAACTGGGAAAATATTTTTACAGTCAAAGGTTCTGATAAAGGCCTCATTTCCAAAATATATAGAGAATTAACTCTAATTTATAAAAAATCAAGCCATTCTCCAATTGAAAAATGGTCAAAGGATATGAACAGACAATTCTCAGATGAAGAAATTGAAACTATTTCTAGTCATATGAAAAGATGCTCCAAGTCATTATTAATCAGAGAAATGCAAATTAAGACAACTCTAAGATACCACTACACACCTGTCAGATTGGCTAAGATGACAGGAAAAAATAATGATGATTGTTGGAGGGGATGCGGGAAAACTGGGACATTGATGCATTGTTGGTGGAGTTGTGAACGAATCCAACCATTTTGGAGAGTAGTTTGGAACTATGCTCAAAAAGTTATCAAACTGTGCATACCCTTTGATCCAGCAGTGTTACTACTGGGATTATATCCCAAAGAGATTATAAAGAAGGGAAAGGGACCTGTATGTGCACGAATGTTTGTGGCAGCCCTTTTTGTAGTGGCTAGAAACTGGAAACTGAATGGATGTCCATCAGTTGGAGAATGGCTGAATAAATTGTGGTATATGAAAATTATGGAATATTACTGTTCTGTAAGAAATGACCAACAGGATGATTTCAGAAAGGCCTGGAGAGACTTACATGAACTGATGCTGAGTGAAATGAGCAGGACCAGGAGATCATTATATACTTCAACAACAATACTATATGATGACCAGTTCTGATGGATCAGGCCATCCTCATCAACGAGATCAACCAAATCATTTCTAATGGAGCAGTAATGAACTGAACTAGCTATGCCCAGAAAAAGAACTCTGGGAGATGACTAAAAACCATTACATTGAATTCCCAATCCCTATATTTATGCACACCTGCATTTTTGATTTCCTTCACAAGCTAATTGTACAATATTTCAGAGTCTGATTCTTTTTCTACAGCAAAAATAACGTTTTGGTCAGGTATACTTATTGTGTATCTAATTTATATTTTAATATATTTAACATCTACTGGTCATCCTGCCATCTAGGGGAGGGGGTGGGGGGGGATAAGAGGTGAAAAATTGGAACAAGAGGTTTGGCAATTGTTAATGCTGTAAAGTTACCCATGTATATATCCTGTAAATAAAAGGCTATTAAATAAAAAAAAACAAAAAACAAACAAAAAAAAAACACTTAATAATTAAAAAAAAAAAAGAAGTCAGGTATAAAAAATGAGTCGTTGATATTTCTATTGCTGCTACCTTTTCCCGCACTTAAATGCTTAGACCTCATTTAATATCAGGGAAGAATGATTTTGTTTATACAGTTTTATGATTGAACACCCTGTTCTGTCTTAGTAGCCAATTATGAAAGTTTTTCATCAATATTCAGTATGATGACAGGAAATAGAGAATACTTATATATGCTCAGAATTAGGGAGGGAAAGAATTCCTACATCATGCATTTCTGGAATTAGACTTTTCAAGCTTCCATGTAGCTATTATGCAAGTTCTTAAGGATGGGATCTTCATCACTTTCCTTTATTATTTTTCATCTTATAAACTCTAAGGCTCTATGATTATTTTCCCCTGGTACTATTTACTACTATTAATTACAATATAGTTTAAAAATTAGTGTGCATATCAATGATCAGGTCTCAGTTTCCTCATTTGTATAGTGAGAATAGAAATATTTATATTTGATCACTGGGGAGAATTGAGGCCGAGAGCTGTTTACTCTTTATTTACATTTATAAATATTACATACATGCATACACATATGCATATATAGTCCTCAGAGAAATTCTTCTCATGCACTTGGTGTCGAGACTCATATTCCCAGCAAATGAAAACAAAATAAAGCAAAACAAAAAAGCTTTTACATAAATGGAAAGTCTCACTGCTGATAATATGTCTCTTTAAACCACCGATCCTCATTGCCATCAGAAAATTCACTAGTGAAAGTAGTTAAATAAACATTGTTGTCATATAATTCCTAATCTTTTAGCTAGCTCCATTCCATAGGGCTGTTTTGGACCATCCCAAAATTAACTCCTAAAGACCATGTGGTAATGTCATGAAGACAAAAATAAAAAAGACAAAAGAAAATGTTTAGAATAAAATAAACATTTCAGCTTCTTCCTATGGTCTTTTGACCTTGGTTTTTATAATTTCACAAACAGTACACTTTAATAAGTGAAATTAGGCCCCCTCAGGTCCCTGCCCATCTATGCCTGACATACTTCTTTGTTCAAGTAAGGCTTTTCATCTGTCTTCTTATTATAGTTACCCAGTAGCCTCCCTTTCATTGTTTTATTCTCGAGCAGTTGAACTGAGCCTGGTAATTTTGAGATGAAAGTTTTCAGGTATGTTTCCTCTGGGCAAAAAACTCTTGTAGTAGAGAATGCAAAAAAGAGTCCATTGAACTTATGCTAGTATGAATGCCTTAAAGGGAATGAAGACTTCTTTGTTACTATTGGCAAAGTTTTAACAGAGTTGAGTGAGTTATAGGTGACAGAAACAGATTTTTTGAGGCAGCACAGCCAAGATAGTAAAAGTAAAGACAGGAACTTACCTGAGTTCTCCTAAACCCCTTCAAATATTTTTAAATTATGACTCTAAACAAATTTTGGAGCATTAGAACCCACAAAAAGATGGAGTGAAACAATTTTCCAGCTGAAAATAACTTAAAAGTTCAGCAGGAAAAGTCTGTAGCACCAGTGAATACAGTTCAGAGCAAGTTGTGCCAGCAGAGTCCTGGCTCCAATATAAACCAGGAGAAATCCTTGGGAACCTCTGAATCAGTGGCAACAGTGGCTGTTTTCAGATCTTTCAGTCCAAAGATGACTTAGAAGATTGTAGGAAAGATTTGTCACACAAAAGTGAGAGATTTCAGGAAACCAGCAAACCAGGAGTCCTTGGGAGCCACTGAATCAGTAGCTACAGTGGTAGTGGTGGCAGTGGAGGCAGCAGCAGGAAGCAGTGATGGGGTTCGCAGCTCACAGAGATCTTAGCCCATAAATGCCCAGGTATCCAACAGCTGGTCAGAAGGATGTCTTGTTAGCACTGAGGTAAGACTCTGGTACTTTGTTAATATTCAGATCTGGGATAGAGTCCTGGCTCACAGTACCAAGGTGAGGAAGAACACGAGTACACTAGAACTTTAGCTACAGTGAAATGGGTACATTTCTTCACAGTTCATGGTAGAAAAGAATGCTTGTAATCACTCACAGACCAGAACACAGAGCAGGAGAGCAGTAAGTACATTTCTTCTTGGATCATACCACCTTGGAAGAATTGAAAAATTGCAGGGCCCTAGCAGGATCTCTGAATTTAGCTGCACAAAACCCCTTACCTGTGGGTCCTTACCTGTGGAGGAAAAACTAATTAAACACATTGTTTCTCTTCTCTCTCTTCTGCACTCCTTTACCCTCCACTCCCTAGTGTATACTGGAACAATTGCAGGCAGCTTGGAAAATACTAATCCTTAAGATGTGAAAAGAACTTGCAGTAAAAAAAAAAAAAAAGCTATCTCCCCAAGGAGAGACTTAATAATCACAGCAACTTCAGAACATGGTAGCACTCACTGAAAGAGGTGACCGACAAAGCCACAACTCTACCTTTATGCTTACTAACCATATCATCACCAGTGGATGGAAGACAGAGTTTTAGAATGACATTGAATAACAAATAGGTGTAGAAGCATCAAATACCCCATAGGAAGTCGACTGGTAGCATCATGGGTAAAGTGCTCCACTAGGAGTCAGGAAGACCTGATTTTGAATTCTAATTCAAAAACTTGCTGGATATGTGACTAGGGGCAAGTCATTTATCCTTTCTTAGTCTCACATTTCCTCATCTGCAAAATGGGGGTAATAACGGCACCTACTTTACAACATTTATTTAAAAGTGAGATCAGGTAATATATTCAAAGTGTTCTGCAAGCCTTAAGTTACTGTGTAAATGTTAACTATTATTATAGGAAAGCAATGTGACAACAGATGGTCTGAAACAGAAGTATGAGTTGCTCTTTATACCAATGCCTTGGTATTCCCCAGAAACCCCTGTACATGCTTTTTCTTCTCATAGAGAGTGCAAAAGTTTAACAGAGAATGAACTCTAGGTTTACCAGGAGAATGTTCTGTTGTTCCCTTTATCAATATATTATTTTGTGAAATTATTTTACTTTAAATAAACTTGATCTATTGGAACAAACAAATGAAAAAGAAAACATCATGAAAACTTAAGAACTATAATTTGAAGAGCATTCTGACCCACAAAGCATCCAGAACTTGGGGCTAGATTTCATGGATGAGAAGGGTCTAACCTTCTTTCACATAACATTGTACAATTGTCAAAATCTTAACTTAGGAAATATAAAACCTGAGTTCAAATCCGGAAAGCAGTTACTATTTTATTTTTCTTAAGTATTCTGCTAGTTTTCTTCAGTATTCTGCTAGTAGTTAGATATGTAGAATGCCAGAAAGCAAGTAATGACTTACATTTAACTCAGTTTAAGCTGTGTCACTAAGTGTATAGGGATGGGAAAAATAATGATTGCTCAAAATGAGAAGACTTTTTTCTGGAAAATGAGTAGATACATAAGAGTGTGAAAAGCTAGGTAAGGAAATAAAAGCCTTCTATTTTGTTCTTATGCTTTCTACTGCAATGTCTGATGTCATTCATTGGCCCTTACATAGCACTCTCCTTCAAAGTCTAATTTTGTGAAGCATGATTAATGCTATAGATGCACTTAGGGAAGAAAAGTGTTATATAAGTGAGATACAGGGTATGTATTAGGCTTTATTATCTTTTCTGTTATGACTGATTATATTTTGGACTGGTCCCTAAGGGGAAAAAATTACTCATTTCATCTCATTTAGTCGGATTGTGATTTGGATAGTCATGTAATGATAGCAATCCTTCTCTCATTTTATTTTGATAGTGTTGTCAGTCTCTGAACTACATTATAACCATTGAGATTACAAAATTAGAGCTTGGTAGGCATTCAGAGTTTAAAACATGCTTTTTGAAGTTGAATAGAGGCTACACTTATTCCTTGAATTTAGCTTGCTTGAAATTTAAGTGAAACGTAGAATTAGTGTATACATGGTATACATACATATTTTTCTTTCAAACCATCATCATCATCATCATCATTCTAACCACTACCTTTGTTCATTTTTAGTGTCTTTATAGCATGACATGTTCTTTTCCACTATTATTTCACAGGGTTGTTCTGGGGAAAGTCATTAGTATTATTGTCATTGGATCTAAAGGCACAAATTAAAATATCAAAAACAATACCACTGTCTAATTTCCTTGTTTATTCAAAATATTAATAAAATGGTTGTGTTACTTTGAGGACTGGTATACACCAGACTGAGGAGTCTGTGAAGTCAACAGGTTACAATGCCCAAATTTTTTATGGAATTTGCTCAATTAAGGATGATTTTATTTTACCCAGGAGAAGAACTCCTAGTATGTCATGGGATGCCATGGGAATTTAAAGACAATGAAAAGAAACAAAAGTCTGCCTATATTCTTCTGATTCTTAAGGAAAAATTATTTTAAATTATATCTTGCTATTGAAAAGACACTCCTCATACTTTTGATGTTAGTTGTGGCTTCTGTTCAGTATCATGTAGCAGGGAAATTTTACATGCAGTGAAAGGATATTTATTGGGTAATTTCAGGTCTCTTTTGAAGGGCTAAAAGATAATTTTTTTCTTTCATGATATTATTAAGATAACATGCTATATTTGGAAGAGGTTTAAAAAAAAAAAATCTCAAGGATTTACAAAAAGACTCCTGTCTTGTCATCTGAACCCACTATCTATCTAGTGTTTGCTTAAGAGAAGAACAATATAAATATAAAAATGCCAATACACTTTACTGTTTCTTCAAGTCATACATTTTTACTACTGATCAGCAACAAACAGCATAGCTTCATTTTATTTATTGTTTTTTTTTCTTTCTTTCTTCAAAAGTTAGACATTGGTCCCTTCCCTCACCTCTAGTAGAGAGACTGCTGGAAAAAAATATAACAAAAAGAAAATTATAAATGGGATTAAGAGGAAAAAATAAACCAAGGGGTATGGGAGGGACATAAATTGGATAATTTCCTCCTATTGACAGATGACTATTTTCCCCTTTCTAAAAATTCCTAAATTGTAGGAATTTATTTTCTTAATTAACTTAGATTTAAGGAGAACTTGGATTTGAGCCTGGAGAAATGCATACTGTTTAGTTTGTGGAAAAGCTGACATGTTTTCAAATTCATTTTATAGCTTATTGTTTAATAAACACATCGTAAGTTGGTAACCACTAACTTACTACATTGCAGGAGATGGTCTATTGCTTTGTCTACAGGCTGTCTATCTCATTGGTGACAAATGGCAGTGCCTTTTTAACATTAAATTTATTATTTCTTAGTATTTTAATAAGCTGAATGGAGGAAAGAACTAATTAATTTGAAGTACAGATGGTGTATCCTTTTCATCAGAATTTAATTTAAAATGCAAATGAAAAGCAAAATATGGATGAAAGAGACCTTGAATATCATCAGCAATGGCCTCAGACACTTCTTCTGGGATATGGGACAATGTCTTATTAGTTATGATTAGCTATTTTAAATGGACAGTAAAATGAAAACCAAATTAAGAATTCTGAAGATTTTGCCCTTTATAAGTTTTTGGCAATATCAATTATAATGCTTAGCTATTGATAGGACTTCAGCAATGAAGTTTCTTCTTGTAAAAGTGACTCCATACCTGCATGAAACATACATAAGGAAAGTGTTACCTTTTTAATGTTTGGATATGTTTCTATTTATCATTTCTAGACCTAGGAGAATTAGAATGAAAAAAAAAATACCATGAAGAATTATGTTTCTGAAAAAGAAAGTTTCGAGTGTCTGGATTCAGAACTACATATTTCTGTTAATGTTTTCCTTTTAATTCCTTTGAACATTGTGCTCTTCTTTCCATATTTTGCAATATGGATATTTTCAATATAATCAATAAATAAAAAGACTTTGGGAGCCAGGCTTTTAAACTTGGAAAACTTTTCCTTATGTATGCAAACTGCAAAATACATAGCCTTTGGGAGGGATAGAAGCCAGGCGATAGTTTTAGTTATGACCCTTGAGATGACCTTATCTTAGCAGTGTTGACATCCTACATATGACAAATTAAATGCTCTTATACTTAACAGCTACAAATATTCTAGATGCAGTATTTTCAACAAGTTGGGAAATCAAGTTATCTTGTTAGGTTATAGTTTTTAGAAGGCAGAGTTTTAAAATGTTGTACATGATTCCTCTACCTCCTTCATACATACATCAATCACATAATGCTAAAAATATTCCTGATCTGCTAAAAATCTTGCTCAAAGGCAACATTGCTGCTAGCCACAACTGGCAAAACTAATTAAACTGATAATGGATAAGCTCATGAAAGTCTAAGCTTTAAGGAAGGCAAGGTTGTGAACCTGGGTCAGGGGACAAAATTAGACATCTTTAATTTTATCTTCCTACTTTCTGAGTGAACTAAAAAAACTCAATTATTTTTAATTAAATAAAAATTTTTTAAGAACCTTCTATAGGTCAATAAACCATTTATTGGGAAAAAATCATGAGATACAAAAAAGGGATTGCGTATATATACACATGTATAAACATACACACATATACATATACATATATATTCAACATATATGTATATGTTGGTATGTCAAGATACACACACACACACATATATATAGTATATGTTTCTTTCTATATATATATATATACACACACAAGCATTTATTTGTTTGTGTGTGTTTTTTTTTTCCTCTGGATGACAGTACTGACACATGGAGGGATTGGGAAAGACATTTTAATAGTAGGTAACACGAGCTGATCCTTGAATGGAGCTGGAGAATCTAAGCAGAAATGTGGAGCTAGAGTATTTCAGACTGTGTGTGAAGGTACAGAGGTCAGAAGCAACATTTCATTACAGCAGTTGGTAAATAAAGTCAGTTTTTGGGGAATAAATGTGAAATTAATCTAAAAATGATATCCCAAGAACCTTACTTGTTGAATTATTACATTTCCTGAATTGATAATTTAATCAAATTCAATGAACAAATGATTAATTAATATAATCAAGCAATTATTTAATGAGCACTTGTTTTGTGCAGGACTGAAAATACTCAGATTAATGAGATCCAATCCTTTCTTGCAGTCCCCACCCCCTCATCTCAGTCCTCACAGCAGCCTATGACCAGGGCCACCTCTAGTATTTCTGCTTTAGGTAAACACATCCCTCTTTTAAAATTAAAATTAAAAATTAAAAAAATATAAGAAGAAAACACTTTGGGCCAACTCTGTGGGTTGTTATCTCTTGGAGAACTTTCTGACCAGGCATATGACTGTCCAGAGGATCTAGGAGCAGGACTTTATAGAGTGCAGTTCAACTTCAACAGTGAGTCACCTTGGGAATCTGGCTGATGAGAGGACAGTTCCATCTCCCAAGCTTGTTCATTTTGTTACTTATTTTAAGAATTCAAATGTAAGAGTTGGTGGTCCCCTGTCAGATTGGCTAAGATAACAGGAAATGATAATGACCAGTGTTGGAGGGGTTGTGGGAAAACTGGGACACTGATACATTGTTGGTGGAATTGTGACTGGATCCAATCATTCTGGAGAACAATTTGGAACTATGCTCAAAAAGTTATTAAACTGTGTACACCCTTTGATCCAGCAGTGTTTCTACTGGACTTGTATCCCAAAGACATCTTAAAGGAGGGAAAGGAACCCATATGTACAAAAATGTTTGTGGCAGCCCTTTTTGAAGTGGCTAGAAACTGGAAATTGAGTAAATGCCCATCAGCTGGAGAATGGATGAATAAATTATGATATATGAATATTATGGAATATTATTGTTCTGTAAGAAAAAGATGATTTCAGAGAGGCTTAGAGACATGAATTGATGCCGAGTGAAATGAGCAGAACCAAGAGATCATTATACAAGGCAACAACATGATTATACGATGATCAATTCTGATGGATGTGGCTCTTTTCAACAATGAGATGACTCAAACCAGTTCCACTTGTTCAGTGATGAATAGAGCCATCTACACCCAGAGAGAGAACCATGGGAATAGAATGTGGACTACACCATAGCATTCTCACTCTCTCTGTTATTATTTGCTTGCATTTTGTTTTCTTTCTCAGTTTTGCTTTTTCTTCCTCCTTGATCTGATTTTTCTTGTGCAGCAAGATAACTGTATAAATATGTATACATATATTGGATTTAACATGTATTTTAACATATTTAACATGTATTGGATTACCTGCCATATAGGGAGGGGATGGAGGGAAGGAGAAGAAAAATTGAAACAAAAGGTTTTGCTAGGGTTAATGTTGAAAAAATTACCCATGCATATGTTTTGTAAATAAAAAGCCTTAATAAAAAATAGTTGATGGTCCACCTCCTAACTTTTCCTAGTTTATGTCTTTTGGCTTTGTGGAATATGACTGAGATGAAAGGATTTGTTGAAGATGCAAACTACTTCATTGGCTTGTAAGATGAAGGAGTATATGTTGGAAATGTTATTGATGACTATTTCCATGAACGTACACTAAAAGGGAAAAATACATTTTTCTTTTCTTGGAGAGCTTGGAAAAACTGTGAAGAAGCACAGTCAGTGGCAGAATGTTGTGGCTCAAATAAAATAATCTAAACAGAAAAATGCAATCCATTTCCAGTTATTCTAGAAATTTTTGCAGCTTTTGGAACATGCTTTGCATATTACAGCAAAAATGAAATGGCATTGGTGCAAGAACTGGGTATTTCTCCTAAAATCATCATTGATATATGGTCATGTAAACAATCTTCTCAAGTAAAATATGCTGCAAAAACATCTCATCATGTGACAGTGAAGAAAAGTGTACTTAATCATCCAAATGCCAAGCTCTTGCTATACATTGCAAAGATATTGGTGGAAATGAAGAGAGTAATATGAAGTTTAGTGCCACACTGAAGAATTTTAGTCAACTTTTGGAATATGTTAAGGATGTCCAAATAATTTATGTTAAGTTTCATGTTTCAAGCACTTGAAAAGAACTTCAAGTATAAATTCAATGTGTGTTTGACATGGCTGGAATATTTGGCTTTAAGATGATGATATTGGACATTGGTGGAAGTTTCATGGGAAGTGAATTTCAGGTACAAGAGGTTGATCATGTTATTAGTTCTTTGTTAGATATCGGCTTTCCTAAAGGATATGGATCATTTCAGAATCTGGAAGCAACTAGGTAACTTCTGCATTCATTTTAGTAGTTAATCTCATTGCAAAGAAACTTGTTGAAAATGATGTTTCCTTTGGAGTAGGAAAAACTGGGAGCAATGAACCTGCCTTTATGTATTACATGAACGACGGCGTTTATGATTATTTTGCAAGTACATTGTCTGAGATCTTGAATAACATCCTAGAGGTTCATAAAAAATACAAGATAAATGAACTTTTGTTTACAAGCACCCTTTGGAGTTCATCCTGTGATGAGTTTGATCAAATTGTGGAAAACTGTCTTCTTGAACTGAATGTAGGAGATTGTATGATCTTTGATAATATGAGAGCAGACACTATCCTTGCGTCATCTGCTTTTAATGGTTTTCAGAAGCCAACTATTTATTACATGATGTCAGTCAGTGATTGGTATGAGAAGCAAGATGTTAGAATTACTTTAGACATAATGATGAACTTCTTCTTGGTGCCCTCTTATATTCAGGTGACCCAATATGACAGTAGCTTTTCTACTGAAGCTTAAAATAGGTATTAATGCTTTTGTTTAGGCCCGAAGTTGAAAAACCTGAAGTTGCAAGCTTATCTGATCAATATTCCAGTATGAAAGAAAAATTAAATGATATTAACCATTCATTCTCCAAAACGTGAAAGAAATTAGTAAAGAAAATAGCTAAATGGGAGTAGGCAAAACTAGATTGTAACTATAATTCTTTGGGCGTGAAATAGGAATTAGATGGGTCCAAATTTAAATTTATCTGTTCTCCATCCCTGAGCATTTAGAATAAAATATGAGATATTCTGAATGATTTTATGGGGAGGGAAGCCCGTCACTTGGTCTCTCATTATAAGCATGTATTTATATACAAGTATACAGTTTTTATACTAATGATTCCTATTTAAAATTGTCATTATCATTTTTCACCCCGCTATATCAGATGTCAATGGAAGAATAGTATTACTTCATTAGATATTTTAGTGTATTTAGAACATGTAAGTTTTTGCTTTGAACTGTGTTATATTTGACCTGATGTAACTTCTATATGCTTACACTAAAAGTGTGTAGATTTTATTGTTTTTTCAGGCTAAAACTTCATGAAAGGATCTAGTTAGAAAGGATAGTTTTGAAATAGATGTGGATTTGACTGTTTTGAAAATTTTCTTTCTTTATCACTTATTTCAAGTTTGATAGTTTGATAAAACTTTAAGTTTTTTTCCCCAATTATTCAAATTTTAAATAATTTAAGTAAAATTTGATAAATAAAAGTAAAGTCTGGCAAATCATTGTAAATTTTATATTATTTACTGGAAAGATGACATGTACTATGTAATGCTTATTAACCATAGTATGTTTCTCTAACAAGTCTAATGCCAGGTGTTTACTAGCCTAGACACCCATTCTTGCAAGAATGTAAAATAAAATCCTTTCAGAATTCATCAGGATGTCAATGAAGTTTTTGACATTTTTTGGGGTAGATATTAATATGTCATACTTGCTGCAATGACCCAATTTATCAGATGGAATAATTACTGTAGAATTCAGGGCATAGTGCTCAGGAATGCAGTACTTTTATGTTGATTCCAGGTTTACTGTTATCTCTATGAAACCTGACTCTGTCCTTCCTGCCCTCTGGATTTCCTATAGAGTTCTATGCAACTTTTCTTATCCCATTTCCACATCAAAACTTACCACATATACAAAAATACCCAAAACAACAACAACAACAAGAAACAACAAACAACAACAACACCACTAATGGAAATGTCTCCTCACTTCCAAAATTCCTTTCAATAATGCAGGTTGACATCTAATCATAGCACATCCATGCTACATGTCATATCACAGAAAATGTATCTAAAATGCTAGAGACCGGCTAAATTTTCACTCATTTTAGTGGGGTCATCTCTCACTCTCAAAACATAACTAGCTCAAGATAACGGGAAAATAATGATGAATGTTGGAGGGCATGTAGGAAAACTGGGATACTAATACATTGTTGGTGGAGTTGTGAACTCCAATAGTAATAAATAAATATCTACATATACAAACAATGCATGTAGTACCTTAAACATACAATTACAAGTTTATTGTTTGAAATGGTAATTTATGCTAAATAACAGGGTAGGTAGGTAGGAATAAATTGCAAATATTTATGCATATCAGTAAGAAAGACTATATCTTCAAGACTTTGATGTTCTTTTGCACTGTTATTTAAATTTTTTTTAAATTTCAGGAAAGCAAACAAAATTTTCAACTGTAATAATTAGGGGGAAAAAAGCAGATTAAGCTGTTCCCTTAATTTTTTGTTGCTTTGAGTTTAGTTAGCATTATTCTTTTTAATTCTTGAGGTAATTTGGTTGGGGTTTTTCTTTGTTTATTTATCCTTAGCCAGGCAAGATTTGCAATGTTCACTGCTGATATTAATAATTTTAACTTTCAGAACTGAAATAGTAATGAAACAAAGATTGTTATTCCTAGTTCAGCTTTTGCTCAGGTATGGAATTTCTGCCTCCCAAATGGAAATATAACTTCATATGGTGCCAATTGACAGAAAATTCCTAACCTGTACTAATGAGTTACAACTAAAATACAAAACTAGTTTTCGCTCATGTGCTACAAAGCAAAAAAGAAAATGGTTATTATTCTCTTAAAATGTCAACCTTTGAAGGCAATTAGGTGCACTCATTGCTTAGTGTTTTGTGATTTAATGAATATCTATTTGAACTTAATATTGGGACTATTAAAATTCAGCAGCCTATAATGCTTTGGTATCATCTTAATTGTATTTGTGGGAGTGGCAGAGGCTGATTGTAGGGTTTTATGTAAAATTTAAAATTCTAAACTTACCATGAAATACCCTTGGAACTTATAAAGAAACCTGTTTACATGTCATGCTTATTTGTGGCCCAGGAATGTCAAACTTTTGCAGCTTGGAGCTTATTGATCACTTAATGATAGCTTCTAAGTTTCACAGCATATCAGTTAAGTAGTAAAGTCTATAAACGATTTCTTTTATGTGAAAATGAAAGCAACTCAGAGTTGTAAGCATCACCTTTATAAATATATGATAGTAACTTTAGGAGATGTCTATATTGTAGTTGAAGACTGTCACAAAAATTGAAATTTTAAATCTATGAATTTCAATTTGATATATTAAAAATACTGAATTAATGTTACTACCCTTTCTGTTTATAACATTTTAATCTTAATCCAGAATTTAGCTGAATATAAAAACAAGATGTCTATATAGTAAATTGAATTGTAAGGGTAACGAATATTTGATTCTAAATATATATCTTTTAACATTAGTTTTAATGGCTTTTAATGTAAAGTTAAAATTTTACATATTAGTCTTGGTATTCTAACTTCTAAGCATTCTTCCTGAATATTTTCTTATGGCACAATTAAGATTCAAATTAGATTGTTATTTTAAGAGCCATGATAAGTTTCAGAAGAGAAAGTATCTAAAATCAGAAAAAAAAAATCAATGTTTTGAAAATATCAAATAAAATCCTGCCTGTAATAACATAAAGATTTCCTAGGGCCACATAAGTTGTCATCACATACCTTTTAGGAGAGAATTGTTAGCCTTTTATTGATTCCCAACACTTATTATATGTTGGTGTTTAAGTGTAGAATTAATAGTAGATTTATATTGTGTTTTAATACCTATAAAACTGAAACTCTGAGAACAAAACCTGACATTTGTTGAGTGTACAAGTTATGCATTAAAAGCATTGTCACATTCCCCTTTTCTTTGGTAAAAACCCCTCTCCCCCAAAAATGACACTTCAGGAACACACATTCAATCAAATTTTTAATTTATAGAATGATCATAGAAAATCCTTCTTCCTTCAGAGAAATGATTTTTCTTTGTACCAACAAAATAACAATACTAGCAAATTGTTTGGTTGTTCTGCACTCATTGTCTTTTTTTTTTGACAAAGCTTAGAAACTGAGGTAATAGATCACTTAATTACTCTATCCAAAATTTAGATAATTACTAAGGCCACTGCAATGAAGATAATTATTAAGGCCACTCCAATGCTTACCAAAGAATGTGAAAATTCCAAAGGCTCCGATTTTTATATGTTTGCTTTTGTATAGTATTATGTTATCAGTAGATGAATATGGAGTTCACACCTCAGTAATTATTATGAAAATATCCACTGATCCAGTCATACCTACTGTTCATTCTTCCTAATCTTCAAAATAGAGCTCTGATTTCCATACAGTGTTCTCACTCATATGAGTGCTCTTTTTAGTAGTGTATATTGCCAACTAATTTGTGGCTTCTCATCCAGTAAATCCTCCACAAGGAATACTCAGCATCCTGGAAGCTCTTATATCACTTGATGTTGCACAAGCCTACTGAGTACTTAATTATCAGTTATCTTTTAGTCTTGTCACAGGACACACCCAAATACATTTCTGGGGAAACATCACACTGATGATATTCTTTATAGCATTTTTTCTGTTATTTCCTTTTTCTTTCTTTGTAATATTTATATCACAATCACCTCTATCACGCAGCCTTCCTGTTGCTATTTTGTTGACCTGTAAATTTAGTTCTCCAGAGTCTATATACCATAGTATGTATTCCATAATATAAATTGAAGCCATAATAGTATCACTGGGAGTGGAATGGGGAACAAAATAAAAACAAAAACAAATTGATGTTAAAATATTAGTCCTATGTTTTAGGGAGAAGTTTGGGATTTATCAAAAACTTGGCACAATTTGTTTTTCAAAAATAATCCTACCTATTCTTTTTTGTTGTTGTTGTTCAGTCATTTCAATGATATGTGTCTCTTTGTGACCTCATTTGGGGTTCTCAGGGCAAAGAATTGGAATTATTTGTCACTTCCTTCTTTTGCTTAATTTACAAGTGAAGGAACTGAAGCAAATAAGGTTAAGTGACTTTCTTATGTGTTCATACAGCTAGTAAGTATCTGAGGCCAGATTTGAACTAAGGAAGATGAATCTTTTTGACTCCAGGTCTGGCACTTTATCTTCTTTACTTCCTATCTGCCTATGCTCTTGCTTCTCTTCAGTTTTGAATTTACTTCATTGTCCAAGCAAATGAATCATCCCAATCCCAGTTCATGAGCTAATTGATGAGTGCTCAACATGAGCTGAATCTGAAAATCTGAGTTGGAATTCTAGCCTCTCAAAATCAGCATAATAGTGTTGAGGTGTGAGAAATGAGAGTTGAGAGATACCCTGGTCTGTGTAGGTTCTTTGTGAAAGAATTTGCATTTTGATAGGTGAGGTTTGTGGCAAAAATGGGTTTATTACACTGAGAAAACAACTTTCTCAATGGGCAAAATCCTGTTAGGATTTTTTGTAAAGGTTTTGGGGTTTTAACCTTTGATTTTACTGGGTTTTTGTGGCCTAGAGCTAGGAACCAAACTCCAGATAAATTTGAGGGACTAATTTTCAACTCCATAAAGGCTGGTGATTATGCCCCAGGCCAAGATTTCCAATTGAATTGTAGAAGGAGATTATCATCTGGAAGTTTCCCCTGTGAACAGGAGGGTGGAGTCCTCCCAAAGGCCAGGAGGGTTTGAGATTTCTAACCCAGAACCACCTTTCTCCCAAAGATCAAAGGGGATACAGTTTACATCAATAGTCTGTCAATTCAGATGTAGCTCAGATTGTCAAAATTAGCTACTAATTCAATCATCCATAGTCATTGTAGAGATATCGATAAAAGGATAGTAGGAATTGACAAGGAGGAAGGAATGCTAAAAGGGTGAGAGAATGAAGATAACTAGATATGAATGAAGAAATAATCTAGAAAAGAGGCTAGGGAGGAAAAAACATGAAAAAGCAGTAATCAAATGTGTTTAGTTGAGACATTGATAAGTGCAAGAATGTAAAACAAAGAAGAGAGAGAAGTTCACTAGAGCTTCTTCTTTAAGTTCACTAGAGCTCTTCTTCCATGAGAAGTCTTTTCTCATGGAAGATAGGTCTGGACTTTGAACAAAAGTGGCAAATCGTATGTCAGTAATAAGTTTGAACAAAGGTGAAAAATCCTTTTATTGTCTTTAGGAGAACAAATAATAGTAGGATAGTGGTTGGTTACCCCTTGCTGAAGAGCATGAAGATACTCCAACAAGGCTAATCTGGAGGCATATATTCTTGAGTGTCTATATGAATTATAATTAAGAGATTACCATGATTCAAAGAAACCTATTAACTGCAACAATATCACTTCATTTACATAAGAATGAACAATGCCTCCAAAATTCCTGGTATGAAGATCTTTGAATGATTTAAGGGTGAAGTGTAAGCTTTTCTCTCTTCTTTAGGGCAAAACTTAATCACTTTTGGACTTTTGAGAGTCCAGAAAATGGACTTTTGAGTATGTATATAATATTGAAGAGTAGGATTACATTATATCTTTTAACATGAAATATGCATTCATTTTTTAAAATAGATTTTTTAGATAAATTATGGATTTTGTGACTTTTGTGTGCTGTGTTGGGAACCTAAATATTACTTGTATAATATTTCTATAGGAAAGTATTTAAAGTTCTGTGAAGGATAGAAAATGCTATCCAAAAATGACTACTCAGAGACCTCTCAGAAGTAAAAAGCAGAAAAGTTGTTTGTTTAATTAATTCTCATGAGAATGAGCAATTCCACTGCGAGGAGGGAAAGAGATAGAGCTCATGGTAGAAGGGCTAAAGAAGGGGATAAGATATACAGTTTTTATAGGGTTTAGATACAAAGGATTATATCATGAGTTGGAGAACATTAAGAGATAGGTGCCCCCCCCACCCCTTGATTGGATATTATTCGTGCCAAAACCAGCAGATTCCTAGTTCTGGGAGGAACCATACATCAGGCAACTAATTGGCCAGATGTTGGTAACTTGAACAGTGATAAATGTCATCATTCAAGGTTAAATACATATGTCTAAAATCTAAGTATATATTGGCTATCACTCAATATACTCAGGTCACAGAGACCTAGAGAAACTAAAAATACAGAAGAGGAAGTTAAATGTCCTTGGAAGTTCAGCTGCTGGAAGCTCTTCACCTTATCTTTACTACATACAGCTGCTGGAAGTTCTTCAACTACACACACACACACAGTTCCAACAATTAACTTTAAAATGATGGGTCAAATATTTTTTAATTCATTTTTTTTCTGAGTTCTAGACTATTTAAACAAATCTATGATGTTATCTGTACTAAAGGGGGATCCAGTAATGTACAACCTAAGCATTTTTCAATATCACTCTTCCCCCCCAACTAGAGAATTCACCTATTTCACTAGGCTGAATTCACTGTTGTTCTTTCAAATTTAATGGATATGAGTGCAGTTCTCAAGACCTCAAGCTATTTGTTCGTTATACTGCATTTAACTTCATGACCAACTCACTTCCTATTCCCCATAGCACATGTTCCTGGGGGTATTCTTGAGTTGGTAATATACTTTATCCTAATTCTGCTCCTCATGCGTCTTTACATTGTCCTTTAAGTCATGAGTTCCAGGTTATTATTTTCTAAATTAGATCAAATATCAACTATACACTGTATTTTTTTTTTTTTTTTTTTGTCCATTTCTTTCCTGCTTGTACCAGTTTACTCTCCTTTACATGGGCTCTGTTCTGTTATTTTTACTATCACCATCTCATCCCCCAGTACAAAAATCTATTTTAACTCTGCCCAAGGTGAACTTAAATGTCCTAATATTCCATTTACTTCTTTCTCTTGCTCTTCTCCAAAATGATACATCCTGCTGTTTATCAAATGGATATACCTACCTCCTGGTGTTGTTTTAAAGGCAAAATTAATTAGCATATCATTAGAAATTGTACACTATAATTTAGAACAGCCTTAAAAATAAATACAACTTATTGTTATCTCCCCCCAAAATCATTAATCTGCTTTCCCCATGGGCTTTACTACCAGCACTACATAGATTAGGAAATTAATTAAAACATTTACTGTTCTTGACCAACCCCAACTGACTCCAGGCAAATGGGCAAGAAGCTGTTGAGCACATTTTTAATTGATGCTTTAAGTCACCTTATGTTTCTCCTTGCTTCTTTCAACCTTTCAGAAATATTTCTCTTAAAATGGAAATCACTTAAGTTTGGGGGTCAGATATACATCTACTTACTTACCTTGGGAAAGTAACAGTGGAACTACATACTTAGTAGAGTTACAATGTAAAGAACTGAAACCTCAACTTGAGCCCTGGTTTGTCCAACTTCTACTTAATCACATGCTTCTCTTTCCTATCCTGAGTTAGGAGTTGATATTACTGCTGAAATTGGTAATTGAGAACGCAACAACTACAACATGATCTCTTGTATACTGCTAACTCCAGGATCTGTGCCAATTGGCTTCTAACTACAAAGGTTCAATGCTCTGTAGTTTCCACAATGACATTCATCAACAAGTTTTTCTGAATTTCATTGTAATCCTTTTCCTGATTTTTCAGTGCATCTGAACTGGATGTCCAAAGGCAATTTTCAAGGAAGAAATCCAAGCAATCAAAAGCCACATAAAAGTGTTTTAAAACCCTAAAGATGAAAGAAATACAAATTAAAACAATTTCAAAATTCTATTTCTCACTCATTGTTGAAGATGACAAAAAGAGAAAATGACACATGCTGGAGAAGATGGGGAAAAAGGCACATTAATATCTTTTTGATGGAACAATAAATTGGTACAGCTTATTCACAATTGAAAAGCAATTTGGATTCATGCCCCCAAGGTCATTAAACTATATCTTCTCTTTGACTCAACAATGCCATTGTTAGATCCATATTAACAAGTGATCTAAACATATTTACAAATATATATATATATATATTTTTTTTGTTAAGGCAATTTTGTCCTCCTGACTTTAGGGCTGGTGCTCTATCCACTTTACCACCTTGCTGCCCCTACAAATATATTTATAGCAGTTCTTTATAGTGTCAAAAAAATTCAGAGCCAATGAGGTGCTTATTAATTGGAGAATGTTTTAATCCATATGAATGTAATGCAATACTATTATGCAATAAGAATTACAAAAGAGGTGGTTTCAGAAAACTAGGATGATTTATATGAACTAAAAAAGATTAAAGAAGAATAAGTAGATCAAGTTATAAATAATGACAGTGTAATGGCAAACAACTTAGAAAGACTTAAGATGCTTGATCAAGGCAATATCCAAATATGTTACTAGAAGAGTGATAATGATTCGTGCTTCCACCTTCTGGTACAGAGAGATGATGGATTAAAGAAATAGAATAAAACATGCATCTTTTGTATTTGGTCAATTCAAGAATTTGTTTCATTTAGTTATTGTGACTATTGTATGAAAAGTTTGAGAGACAATTTTTGGATAGTTATTTTGTTAATCGTTGCAGTAGATAATAAAAAGGGTCAGTGGAGCTCTCAAATGTCAAAGATCCCTTATAACCACCCAATGCTTAGATGCCCTTGGAAGAACGCATTTTCCTGAGAGTGACAATTAACAAGTAATGAGAACATGAATATTACAATGTGACATGGGTGGATTTATTCTAATGAGAGGCTGGGGATATGGTTGATTATGTCACTAATGGACAAAGAGAAACTATCTCATGTCAGATTCTCCCCAGCCTCCAATCTAACTTGCCTGAGTGGTACACAATGGCCCAAAATTCCCCTTAGATTAACTTCTTTGTAGTTGGGTGGGGTAACAATTCTAAGATTTCATCTTATATCTACTCCTGCCCTTCAGAAAACTAAACTTTGATCTAACCTCTAAATGAGGAAGATAAAAGACCTGGGTGTCTCCTATATTAACAGCTGCTTATTTGATAATTATTTCTCTCACTATGCATATTTGTTATTCCTTTTCTCCCCTTGGGTAGGAGTGAGGAGAGAAAATAAAAAAAAATTGTAAATGAAAAGGAAAAACAATATAATATTGGCATTATTTACCTTTTAAAGACGGTATCTTCCAATATTGCCTTTGTTAACCAAAAGTTACAATTTCACAAGATATGGGGAGTAACTTGATTTTATATTATAAGAGAATTTAAAGTTAGAGTCGGGAGTCGGGATTTAGGGTTAGGGTTAGGGTTAGAGTCGGGAGGCATTTAGGGTTAGGGTTAGCATTTAGAATTAAGAGAAAGGCACAGACATGTAAATACTCCTTATTTACCAAAGACCCAGCCCTGTGGACAATGCCTTGGGTATTTATGGGGTTCAAATAAAGGAATGGAGGACAATGCCTTCTCAAAGGGGAATGGCATAGGAAGAGCAGTAGGGGAGAGAGAACAAGAGGGAGCAGGAAAGCTTGGGAATGCCACAACATAGTAGGAAGATGTTCTGTTTCTTTGAAAGAGTCCTAGCTGTACAAATAGTTTATCAGACTGGGCAGACTAGCTGGAATAGGCTTATAACTGCTGACTGAGCTTCAAGAGCACTGAAAATTAAGAGTTCTGTTGGAAAAGATCACTGTTATGTTAGACTTTATTTTTTTTGGCGGGGAGAGCAATCTTCATCTCTGGAAAACAGGGCAATTGAAGAAGTTCAGAGGCCCCTTCATATCTCAAGAATAAGATAACAGTTAGTAATAACTTCATGCGCATGAGTGTTTCATTCCTGCTAACTATACAGCCTAGTATACTCTCCCTCCTCAACTCTGACTCCTGCCTTCTTTGGCTAAAAACATTAATTGACTGACTGGCTGATTGGTATTCAGACTCAGGCTCAAATTTTAGCTTGTCTGTTTAGTACCTTAGTATCCTAGAGCTGAGAGAAAAATCACTAACCAAATATCTTTATTTTACAGATGAGGAAGGTAAGGTTTATAAGTGGCTTGTCTATGATCACAAGTAATAAGTGTCAGATTTGGAATTTGAAACAAGGTCCTCAGCACTTAGTCCTCCATTCTCTTACTTATCTTCAATTTCTTCTTATATACTGTTATTTTTCTACCATTTGGTCACATTTTCTCCTACACACTTATTGCTGAATGAAATTGGAGAAAATTGTGCAGTCATTATGACTGAATCCCTACAAATTTATGTTACAGTATAGTATTTCCTAGCAGCAGTTGAAATTATGTATCTCCCTTATTAATTGACCTTCCCACTTTCCCAAGCAGCTCTTCCAAACATTTTCACCCCCATCAAAAAGAAATCTTATTGTTCCTCCTAGTTTCACCTAGTTGAGAATCTTGCTTCATAATTTACAGAAAAAAAAAATTGAAGCTATTATCTGAGCTTCTTCTTCTCCTCAATTCCTCATTTCCTATCAGATGCCTTTTGTCATTGTTTCTTACTCTTCTACTCTTACATGATGAAATGATACAGGACTCAATCCTTCCAGAAAATTTCTTCTGCCTTCTATAGTACAACTCTTTTCAAAGGCCCTCTATAATGAGTGCTTCCATTTTATCTCGTCCTACTCTCTTTTTAACCCTTTAAAAACTGGCTTCTGCTCTTATAATTCCACCAAAACCACTCTCTCCAAGGTTTCTAATGATTTCTTACTTGCTCAATTCAATGATCTTTTCTCACTCCTCTTTCTCCTTGATCTCTCTGTAACCTTTGACATTCCTGGTGACTCTCTCCTCCTTGATCCTCATTCATCTCTAGATTTTCAGAAGATCACTACCTCCTGGTTTTCCTCCTACCTGGCTGACCATTGCTTTTTTTCCCTTTCTGGAGACTTCTTTTTTCCTTCTATTTTACTTCACATTGTGATCTCTTCAGTTCCCTTGGATTTAATTACCATGTTGATGATTCTAAAATCTATCTTTCCTTCCCTGATTCCTCTGCTAACCTTCCAAATATCTCAAAATGGGATATTCAGAATTTAGGCGATATTCAGAAGACATTTTAAACTACATATGTCCAAAAGGGAACTCACTATCTTTCTTTCTAACTGCCCCCTCCCTTTATATCATTCTCCTAATACTTCACTCTTAACTTAGGAATTCATACTATTATTCCTCACTATCTCTTACTTTCCATATCCAATCTTTTGCTAAGATCTGTTGATTTCATTTATGCATCATCTCAATATGTCCTTTTCTCTTTTTTTGACACTGTCACCATCCTCATTTGGAACTTTATCATTCATGTTTGAATTATTGTAGTATCTTGTTGGTGGTTCTGCCTGCCTCAAGTCTTTCTCCACTCCATTCAGCCATTAAAATGATTTTCTTAAAGCACAAGACCAATTAAGTCACCATTCTACATAATGAACTCCAGTTGCATTCTATTTCTTCTAGAAACAAAAACAGAATACTTCGTTTGGCCTTCAAAACCTTTTCTAGATTAGACTAGTTCCAGTCTACCTTTCCAGTATTTTTTACTTCCCAATATATGCTTTTTGATTCAGTTTAACATCTAGGTATTTTTTTCTGTCTGCCATGTCTTGCAAATGAAAAGTACCTAACTTACCAAAAATTATACAGTATCCTTTTTTGTAGTTTATTCTATTTTTCTAGTTTAAACTCTTCCTGGTACAAAAGCAATCCATAGAATAATTATAGTGTGTAATTTCACATGATCAATGAATAGGAGACAGTTTATTTAAACATAATCTCTCAGAAGAAACTGACAGTTATTTGCAGACTAACATGATCATCTAATTATTCATCCTATCTCAAGCAGCTTTAATACAGCTGAACAAATTTAAGTGGCACTTACTTCCTTAACATTAGCTGATTTATAAACTTTCTTATTTTAGTTACATGTGAAGATAGCTCTTCCACCTCAGGTTTATGCACCATATCATCAGCAGGTAATAGTCTTTCTCCAATTCCTGCTCCTATTTTCCTCTCTCTTGCCTTTCCTTTTCTTCATAAAAAATATATTCAGTGACATGTTTGATGTATTCAAAAGGCATATTGTACCAATTAGGGTATCTATTATAAAAACATTTTTGTTATTTCTGGAAGGGACTGAATGACAAAATGAGTGCAAAAAATATGAGGATGGTCTAGAGAGGTCTAACCACCTATACAGTTTAATATTTTTGTGTAGCCTATTATAACAATGATTCTCACCCTTTTCTTGCATTGTCTCCTGAAACTTATTCTAGTTAACAGAACATTCTGCACAAATTGTCATAGTTTCAAGCAAAAATTGTCTGGCCTGTTATAATCTGCTATAATTATCAGGGTTATTGGGGTCCCATTGTACATTGGCCTGTAAAGGCCAACTGGGGAGATCTCTAAGGTCAAGGACTCCCTATTTTATTGGGGTTAACCCATATTAACTGGCTCTATGACTGCTTGTATTTATTCAGGAGAGCAAAGGTACTATTAAATTGGGTACATCTTTCCAAGTAGAATTTTAATCTTTAAGTATGGCATTAAAATGATCTATTACTGCTTCTCAGCTCTCATCTAATGTAAAGATGTTACTTCTCCAGGTGGACAGATCAGAGGAGAGAAAGGTTTCTGATTAGACAAAAGGGAAATTTTTTTTGATGACCTAGTTGCCTTTTCATTTTCTCTTTTTCCTGGATCACTTAAGGGAATTCCTTTTGCTCTGCTGTTTTTTTTTTTTTTTTCCCTATTCTTATATATATATATATATATATATATATATACATATATATATATATATATATATATATTTACTACTGCTCTGTGAGAATTAAAGGTAGAGAACATAAAAATCTCTGGGGGAACAGAATTTCCCTCATCAGCCCTTGTTTCCTTGGGCTGAGTTTGCTGCTCCATAGTCACCCAATATAGATGGAATGCCAATGAGATCCATTCTCTTTCTGGGAGACCTCAGTTCATAAGCTAATGGCACACTATTAGGGGGCTAGACCAGTAAACTATTTCTTCTTCCTAAACAAATTAAAGAGGGGTTTACCCTAGTCTCACTATAGCTAGGACCACTATTACCATACCTTTCTTCCTCAGTTATTGATTGGACATGAAGTGGGAAAACTGGCTTGCTTTTTACTCAAGAACCCATACACACACACACACACACACACACACACACACACATGTTAGGGATTAGGAAGACCTTCATTCCAATCTGTCTTCAAACATACATTACCTGTGTTATCCTAGCAAGTCATTTAACTTCTGACTGTTTCCTCAAACAAAATGGACTTAGTATCTCTCAGCATCATTGAGAATCAATTAAGATAATATTTGTATAGTACAGAGTACAGTGCTTGGCACATGGTAGGCACATAAACCATTCTTGTTTTCTTCATTTCCATTTCTATCTATTTTAGTCCCTTGTCTATAAAAATGAGATAATAAAAGGGCTTACCTCACAAGATTGCTGTAAAAAATCAAATGTTAGACACCCGGGATACTGAACTAGAAACCTCATTTCAGGTTGATATCATTCCAGAGAAATCTCTCATTTTTTTTAAAGATAGGCTATAAATTTTTTGCAAGATAAAGGAATCAGATTAGATTACACATTAAGACATATTAAAGCAAATTCTGCTTCTCTGATTTTATTTAAACCCTATAGAGAGAAATATTATTTTGGTAGCATGTAACATCTGTCTGTGGCAATCACTAGAATTGATCAAAGGACATAATTACAACAAAGGCAACAGCTGGAAAACTGTTGACATGCAATATTTAAGAATAGCATAATCTCTTATTCACTTTTGTTTATAGGAAATATGATGCATCTTCTCAGTTTTCTAAGAATGAATGGCATCTTTTGAACAGCTGCATCGTCATAAGTAACAAAAAGAAGATACCGTTTTCACAAGATATAAAACCATATATATATATATATATATATGCATATATGTATATATTTGTATATACATATATACACATACCTATATATGGATATATACATGCACATATGTAAATGTTACACATATGCATTAATTAAGTGAAACCATCTACTTTCTGATTAGATGAGGGGAATGTTCTTGCTAAATAACACTAAAAAGGTAGTTTTAAGTTTTGTTTTCAATCTTTCAGTTTTTAAAGTTTTTTTTTACCATTATAAATAAGTTATAGCCTAGCAAAACAAATTTTAGCATTAATTATGTTCAAAAACACTTTATAAAATTCTTCATGTGGAATAGCAGGCAACATCTGACATCTGCATCAGGATATATCTAGAAAAAAGGTAGGTAGCATAGGAGAACTAAACTAAAGTTGGGAAGGAACTGGTTCTAGATTCCTTTCAATGCTTCCAAAGTGCGATTTTGTTGGGGTAGACAACCCTCTGCAATTAAGTAGATTGCCTGAAAGTTGATATGTCCATTGTATTCATCACCTAGTGACCAACATTGGCAAGATGGTCAGCTTTGATCTTAATTATTAAGGTCCCTTGACAAGAGCTACCAGGTCAATATTTAAATTTTTTTTTTCATATTTTTGTTCTATGAGAACAAAACTTCAGAAAAGCCTGAAAAGGCTTAAATGAAATGATGCTAACTTTAGTGAGTACAACCAAGAGAACATTGTACACAGCAACAGGATTATGTGATGATCAACTGTGATGGGTTTGGTTCTTTTCAACAATGAGGTGATTCAAGGGAATTCCAATAGATTTGTGATGGAAAGAGCCATCCTTAACTGGAGAGAAAACTATGGAGCCCGAACATGAATCAAAGCACAGTTTTTTCACTTTTTTATTGTTCTTGTTTGTTTGTTTTCTCTTTTTTCTTTCACCTTTTGATCTGATTTTTCTTGCATAGCATGATGAATATAGAAATACGTTTAGTAGAATTGCATATGTTTAACCTATATTGGATTGCTTGCTGTCTATGAAAGGGTGTGGGAAGGTAGGAGAGAGAAAAATTTGGAGTACAAGGTTTTGCAAAGGTGAATGTTACATGTATTTAAAAAAAATTAAAAACTATTTTTTAAATTAAGTTTTTCCTGCTTGCTAAGATTTGTGAGAACTCATGCTTCTTTGGAATAGCTTTCAAGGATACCCAGAAATGACTCAATGCCACAGTAAAGATTATGTTTAAAAAGTGCATTGTTCTTCATTTGTTTTTTGAACAGGATCAGTGACATCATGGGGTAATTAGTCTTCACTTGTTTGTAAATTGAATATAAATAAGGCAGAGTTGTTCAAAGACATCAGCATCACTATGTCTTCCAAAGTTTCCAAAGTCTAGTGATAACACAAAAGTCAAGATATAGTGGATAAACTCGGCATTTTTGTTCTCTAAGTCCTCCACAATGCTTGCTTCAACTTCCTTGAGGACCAATGGGACACATTGTTCTCATCTGCCCATTTCATCTTTACATACTTGTAATAGGCATCCCATTAAATTATTTATGGGGTTGAGACTTGTCAGCTATTCTCAACCTGCTTTAGCCCCTCTGTCAAGATAATTTTACGAGGGTGTGGCCACTGTTCATATCACAATTTCTTGCAATTACAGGTGAAAGATGGTTAACAGGAAGACACAAAAGATAAATGAGCAAACCTGAAAAAGGCTTAGTTAGCCTTTACATCTGAGGTTTTCGGGTTTGAAAATATTATAGTACTATAAGAAATGATGAACAGGTTAATTTTGGGGGAAAACCCCCCAAAACAATGAAAAGATTTTCATGAAATAATAAAAAGTAACCAAAAGATCATTGCATACAGTAATAGCAATATTGTTAAAGTGGATCTTAGGGAAAGTGATCTAACTTAAGAGCTCTTCTTGGTCTTAGTACTGCATACTCTGGAAGCTCTGGGAATTCCATCTAGACCTGGCCTTCTTTTCCATTCTTCACTGTTTTTCACCTGAAAAATTTTTATGAGAGCCTGGGAATAAGAGTATATAAAATAGGTATACAAATCAAACATATACTGATAATAAATCATAAAGAAATTTATGAATTCTTTGATATACATATAATTTTATCATATACTAAGATGAAAGCAAATTTGCAAACTAACGAGACGGATATACTTGTTAACTTTTATATAAAGAATAAAATCTTGGTAGAATATTTGATACCTTTTATTATGGCCAAATTTTTGCAGTCTATCCAGATTCAGTTACTCTATCTCAAATGGAATCATGACCCACAGTTTAAAATTCTTTGCTTTAATCCACCCTGCCCTAGTTTATGAAGTACTTGCCCAGCAGGCACCACCTCATTCCTGTGGATCTGCTTGGCCCACACTTATGCTCAATGCAAGTAAAACTTCAGATGGGTGTGGTTATTGAGTATTGCCTTATTCCTGCAAAGGCTGGGGGAAGGGTGAAATGGAAGGAATGGAGCTTGGAATGAATGAGGGGCATTTCTTTAGCAAATGTGCATGCCTCACTGGGACAACCTCTGTACTACAAAGTCTATGAACCTCAGAGGCTTTTTTTTTTTTTTTTTTTTTTTTTTTACCCTTGGGCTACTTTTTAGTCAAAAGTTTGTTTTTTCTTAAAGTTTTGAATTTAAATTCTATCCCACCTTCTCTCCTTTCCTCCTACCTGAAATGGTAAGCAATCTCATATAGGTTATACATAAGCAATCATGTAAAAAAATATATCAGTCAGAAGACTAATTAGAAGATGAGAAAGAAAAAGAAAGGAAGCAAGGAAGGAAGTTTAGAAAAAAAGAAGGAAAGGAAGAAAGAGAGAAAGAAAGAGAAAGAAAGAGGGAAAGAGAAAGAAAAGAGGAAGAAAGGAAGGAAGAAGGGAGGGAAAAAAGGAAGGAAGAAAAGAAGGAATAGTATACTTCAGTCTGTAGTCAGATAACACCAATTCTTTCTCTGGAGTTGAATAGCATTTTCTACCTTTAATGTATTGCTGAGACAAGATAAGTTATTCTCAACTGATCATCACATAGTATTGCTGTTACTCTGTAGAATGTTCTTTCTCCTGGTTCTGCTCACTTCATATTATCAGTCAATTCTTTAAAGATTTTTTCTTATAGCAAATAATATTCTATTACAATCACATACAATAACTTGTCCAGTCATTCTTCAATTGAAATATGTCCCCTAAATTTCCAATTCTTAGCTACCATGAAAAGCTTTTCTATAAATATTTTTGTACAAGTAGGTCATTTTTTTCTTTTTCTTTTTTTCCAAATTACTATGAGATAAAGACCTCGCAGTATTACTGGATCAAAGAATATGCACAGTTTTATGTCTATTTATTGTCCATTGGGCATAGTTTCAAAATGTTCTTCAGAATGGTTGGACTAATTCACAACTTTACTGACAATGCTTCAGTGTCCCAATTTTTCTGTCATTTTAGCCAATCTGATAGATGTGAGGTGATACCTCAGAGTTATTTTAATTTGCATTTCTCTAATCAGTAGTGATTTAGAACATTTTTCAATGTAGCTATTGATAGTTTTGCTTTCATCTTTTGAAAACTGCTTGTTTACATTATTATTTTGTAACTAGAGAATGACTTTTTTTTTCTAATTTTGGCCGCACTTGTTTTGTTTCTGTAAAAACTTAATTTCATGTAATTAAAATTATCTATTTCTCATTCACAAAATCTTTTTTTATCCATAGATCTGACAGATACATTTTTCATTGCTCTTTTAATTTTCTTACAACATCACCTTTTATGTCTAAATAATTTATTCATTTTGCCATTATTTTGGAATGCAGTATGAAATGTAGATTTGTGCCTAAATTTCTGCCAAAATACTTTTGAGTTTCTCCAGAAATTTTTCGTCAGTTGTTGAGTTATTATCCCCAAAATTTGAATGTTTGGGTTTATCAAACTCTAGATTACTGTGATCATTTGTATTGTGTATTGTATATCTAACTTATTCCACTGATGCATCACCACTTTATTTCTTTGCTAGTACCAGATTATTTTGGGAGGTGGAAAGGAGAAGAAGAAAAGGAAGGGAAGGGGGAAAAATCAAGAGAGAGAGGGAAACGAGAGAAGAGGAGGAGGACAACTACTTGGACTGACGGATTCTAAAGAGGATTGTTGATGTCACAAGGGTGATGTCTCTTATTGTATATGAATTGGATTTAAATGAGACAGAGCTCCACAAAGTCATCAGCTTCACTTTCTCCTCCAGAGTTATCAGAATCCAGTGGCAAGATAAAAGTAAAGAGCAATAGTGATGACTTTGACTCCAGAGGTAATCTAGTGCAGAAATACTTGAAAAACAATTATCTATACAATATATCCTCCTAAGAAGTTGTCCAGACTTTGCTTGAAGATCTCCAGTGAAAAGTAACCCACTATCTTCTAAGGAATACCATTCGATTTTGGATAGATATAATTGTTAAGAAACTTTTGTCCCTATTCCCCATCTCCTCTCACACTTCTATAGTCCTCAGTACTTCATGCTGGTTTCTGTGCAGTGTTTCTAGTGGATAAATTACAAACAACAACACAAAAGTCTTTTGAAGGAAAAGCTTTGCTTTATGTTAGTGTCTTTAAATTTTTACCAGAAAATAATTTCCCATCCCTGCCTTAATTGGAATTTGAATTAGCAAAAATTTCTTTAACTTCTCCAAAAAGAATATCAAGGAAAGTTATTTTGGTTTTTCATTGGCTCTGTTATTTCATAAATGTGTGTTTATTTGGTTGTCTGTCTATGTTCTTTTGTGTGGCTAATTTGTTCCATATTTTTTTTAAAGGATCTTGTTTTTATAATAAGAACTAAGAATAGCAAAAACATCACAACAAAAGAAATCACCTCACAAGAACATCTAACTGAATCAGGGAAAACAGAAAGTGAAAAAAGCAACTGGGTCATTTAAAAGTTTCTCCCCTTAGTCTTGTCAGGATATTGGGATTTCTATTAAATGATAGAAAGCTTTCAGTCCCTCTGAACATTTCTAGATGTAATGGGAACTCGGGAATAAGAATAGAAATTTTTTTTCTATATTTAAAGGCTGTAAATGTGCTTGTGAAGATATAATTGATTTAATGGTGATACCCAAGTGATGGACTAACTGTTATAGAAACAATTAGCTTAGTTAGAAGGAGCAGTCCCTGAGTTTAAACATTTCTCTAAGTCACCTTCATAGAACCCACAATGGAAGGTTAATAACCATGATAATTACATCAGATTACTGAAGACCTGACAATTTTTACTTGAGGTCCCAAATATTTGTGTATCAAATTGGAATCAGATTTTGAACATAGTTTGAGAAGTTGAAGATCTTATAATAAACTGCGAAAGGGCCAAGCAACATATTGGTTTGTATCCAACCAAGTATGGAGATACATATCATTTATACCCATTTTGTTCATTCCTTCCAGAAATATAAGAACATTTCTATAATTAATAGCCATAATATCTACGAGCACATTAAATATGTCATTTTTATACATTTTCCATGAAGAAGAAGAAGAAGATCAAAAAGATAGAGGAAAGAAAGAACAGGAAGGACAGAAATTGGGGAAAGATCAGATTGTCATCTCAGTACAGGATATCTCAGCCCATATTAGGCTCTCTTATCATCTCAAGAACTCTGATACAGGTAGCGTCAAGCAAAGTGATATAGTATTGCATGAAGGGAGTGTGGCATAAGTGTTGAAGAAATTGAAGATACTTTTTTTCAAACTCAAGTTGTTTTCAGACTTTACTTTTGTCAATACTCCCTTTACTTTCTCTTGTCCCACCAATTTCAGAAATTGAATGGCTATTCTTTCTATTGACAAGGAACTTAATAAGACTAAAACTTAATTAGAAAGTGATCTTAACTACTGGAAATTTGTATATTCAGGTTTAAATGAACTCCAAAACTAAAATAGATTATGTTCAGTTCAAATCTTAGGAACTGTATGGCTTTTTGGCCACCAAATAAGATTTTAAATATTAACTCCTTCCTTGTTCTTGAACAAGGGAATTTATTTAAGGAAGCCACTTGGAAATGAGCTTTTGGTTTGAGAGATATTTGTTGTTGTTGTTCTCCAGTCTGAGGTTCTAAACCACAGTTATCTGAATAGTCCCTGTTAGCCTTGAGGTTGGGGCCATAGTTAATAGATGCAAAAGTCTCTCATTGAGGCAACCAGGGTTAAGTGACTTGCCCAGGGTCACACAGCTAGGCAGTGTTAAGTGTCTGGCAAGCCAGATTTGAATTCAGTCCTCCTGATTCCAGGACTGGTGCTCTATTCACTGGGACATCTAGATGCCTCTCTATACTTTGAATGTTATTGATCTAGGGGGGCGGGGGAGGAGAGTTCAGGGTGGTTTCAGCATCTTCCTAAGTGATTCCTTACCTAAACATGCCTTTCATTTGTCTCTAATTTCTTAGAGTTCCTTTTCCTTGTGTCCTAAAGCCTTCTGAAAACTATTGAGGACCAGATAGCTTTTACAAACCTGTGGCTATTCCTACTGCTGCACAACTAATATCTACTATCAAGGCAATGTGTCTGAAACTGCAAAATTAAGTTTTTGTCCTTTAAGAGCTTTCCCCCTCCATTTTAGAATTTAAAAAAAATTGACTTAAAAGTAGCCTAGTATCCTTTGAGCTAACCTAATGATAACAAAGGTGAATGTAAGTGGATGTAAATTGTTAGACTTTTATGCTGACAAAAATAATTGATTACAAACTGGCTAAAGCTGACATTACAGCCATCCCTGGCCAATGAATTGATTGGGGTTGATTAGAAGTTGTCATTCCTAGCCTCTGATTATTTTATGGATCTCCTAAACCCTCCCCTCCTGAGATTCCCAAGAATTTTGTAAGAACATTAGCTTGTTATTTAAAACAACTGTGAAATTGTGAGAAGCCCCTCACCTTGGTCACCTGCAACTTGGCCATTCCCTCTCTCTACTTTAATGTTTTATATAAACTCTGTTCCAATCTCCCTCCTCAGATATCTTGGCACTTGCTGTATGGTATCATGAGCTGAAACTCACTTGTCCCAAGACCTCATTTTGCTTCCTTGGATATTTTCTCCTGAATTCAGGTTGATAATATGTATTTCCTAAACAAATTGTTTGTATTGTGAAACTTGGTTACACCAACATAGAGGAATTACTTTTGTTGTAATTTAAACATTGTTAGATAAACTCAGTTGTTACACAATGTTTTCTAAAAGCTGTAGGTTTTAGTGCATCTTATTTCATAAGGATTATAATAATGGTTTCAAAAATTCTTCACTGTTTTAACTGATAAAATGAGACTTATTTGATTTATTTTAAGTTTGTTTCAGCTCTGCTGAATAGTATTAGTCCTGTAATGCTTAAATTTGAGAGTTGTGAGATTCAGAGGTAGAAGAACTGGTAGCACATCTAACTACACAAGTAAAGTTTACAAATTAGCTCACCTTATAAATTAGCTTAAATTAAGCTCTATCTAAATTTGTTTAGCTGTATTAAAACCATGTGTGATTGGATAATTTATTTTCTATAAAGTAATTTGAATATAGATCTGTCTAAATACAGTACAGACAATACCCTCTGATCTTCCTTTCATGAATTGCTCTGTTTTCTAGAAATGATGCCCCCCTGCACTCATAAGTGATATTTTTCAAGTGATTTCTGGTAAAATCTTAGTTCTCTTGAAGAGGAATCGGCTACAATTCTGGCTTTAGGCAGTCTAACTCGGATTGATTAACTGAAGCTGGGACTTTTCAGATAAGTGCTACCATCCTGCCTTCATGGTCTAGCAGTTCCAGGAGAAGCCCCAGTCATACATCACATTTTTTCATGACTCAATGCTAAGGAATTCTCCCCTTCCCCACACCTCCTGGAACCTCTCATTTTCACTGTAACATATAAATACTCAAGATTTAGTCTGCATTGTTAGACTCCTTTGTACTTGGTATAAGGAGTTCCTATAAACATGTACCTTTCTCTTGTAATAAATCAAGTTATTACTCATATCTTGTGGACTTGTGCCTTTTGGTTGACAGTAATTGGTGTCAGAAGTGGGATATGATGAGAAAATATGACTTTGATCAGCCACCAGTACAAGACTCTTTGTGTTCTACCTGTTTGATCTCTGGTTTGATGAGAATAACCTACTCATGAAGTCATCCAGAGCTATACAAGGAAGACTTTGGGAGAGATCTCAATTGAGGCACTTTATTTTTCTTAAGTGTTCACCCAGTCAAGGAGGAATTGAAATCCATTCCACATTTTAATATTCTCCAACTGGAAGTAAAATAGCCTAGGTGATGAAGACCAGGATCAGGCTGTTGCACTCCAGATTTTGGTGGTTGTTGGCTAGAAGACCTGGTTTGATGGGCTTTGTTTTGAGCTCTAGGTTTTACTTTTTCTAACTACGTGGTAAAAGAAGAAACACTCCAACAATAAAATATAAATACACGAATTGAGACTATATAATAAAAGGTTTTTGTTGTTGTTGTTCATCATGGGTAATAATATGTCTAAAGGTTATAATGCCTTCCCAAAGGGCATGGCTGGAGGCCAAATGTTATAAGTTTATGGCCCTGAGACAAACAGGTAACAGGTAGAAAATAATCAAAGATGATCCCTGTCATTGTTGACCAAACTGGGAAAAATTTTGTATAGGACAAAACAAAAATTATCTTAAGGAATGTCTTGGTAATGGGAAGATTAAATATCCAGAATGGCTGTGTCAATGAAAAAATCAAGGTTAAGCAAAAAAAAAAAAAAAAAAAAAAAGGGGGGGGGGGAGGGAAGCTTGCACTTCAGAATAGAACTGGCACTTGACCCTTTCCAGTCCATAAAACATGATTATGTGAATTGGGAAGGGTTACGAATCTTCTTCTGGTTAAGAAGAAATTGAATTTGACTGAAACATATAATTAGATATTTAGGAAATCTTAAGAACTAAAGTTAAGTGTAACTGATATAAAAATAACTTTTTGAATTAGTGTGTATGTCAATTATATGTTTGAATCTTAAGGACTGTTTTGCTCCTTACTATACAAGAAGAGCTTATTTAAGAAAGCAACTTGACAATGCTTTAATTTTGTTAAAAATATATTAGAACTTAATTGTTAAACCAAGTTTTTTGTACACTATTAAAAGATCTTAAATAACTTTTGGGTGCTTTCATCTTCTAGTGAATAACTGGTAACAATCCAATTATTTAAGTACCATAGGTGTATTAATAATCAATTTGGGCTGTGAGAATAAAGTTATTTTATAACTTTGTATACACATATTTATATATAAATCATCAGTTTTAACATGTTTATATAAAAATTTTCAAGGAGAAATTTAGTGAAGTAAGATTAGAGAACAATAGACAGATGATATTAGAATAAGGAGGATTTAGGGAGTGAACAAAATAGAAGAAGTTTTGAATATTGACGAAAGCTTTTAAGGAAGTTTTGGCTTTAAGTAGAAAGGTTGTGGGAAATTTCATGTATTTATTTTATTATGACCTATAGTAATAAATTTTTACAGCTTCATTACAGTTAAATAAAAAAATACTTTTGTAGAGTTCTAGGAATAGATTAAATTCTAATACAAGACTGACACTTGATAATTTTTGGTGTGTGGATTGGCTGAAAATAGAATACTCTAAATGCATGGAATAAATGTGCAAATTGTAATAGTAAATAATAAAAATAATAAGTTGAGTTTCTTTATAATACCATTTGAAATTAAATCCAGGTCTAATTGAATTTATTCTGGTCTTATTTGACGTAAAATGTGTTTTTTCTAATAAAATACATAAAGTAAGTCAGAATTTTTTTTCTTTTTTTTTCTTTTTTAATTTAATAGCCTTTTATTTACAGGTTATATGCACGGGTAACTTTACAGCATTAACAATTGCCAAACCTCTTGTTCCAATTTTTCACCTCTTACTTCCCACCCCCTCCCCCAGATGGCAGGATGACCAATAGATGTTAAATATATTAAAATATAAATTAGATACACAATAAGTATACATGACCAAACCGTTATTTTGCTGTACAAAAAGAATCAGACTCTGAAATATTGTACAATTAGCTTATGAAGGAAATCAAAAATGCAGGTGGGCATAAATATAGGGAATGGGAATTCAATGTAATGGTTTTTAGTCATCTCTCAGAGTTCTTTCTCTGGGCATAGCTGGTTCAGTTCATTACTGCTCCATTGGAAATGATTTGGTTGATCTCATTGCTGAGGATGGCCAGGTCCATCAGAACTGGTCATCATGTAGTATTGTTGTTGAAGTATATAATGATCTCCTGGTCCTGCTCATTTCACTCAGCATCAGTTCGTGTAAGTCTCTCCAGGCCTTTCTGAAATCCTCCTGTTGGTCATTTCTTACAGAACAATAATATTCCATAATATTCATATACCACAATTTATTCAGCCGTTCTCCAACTGATGGGCATCCATTCAGTTTCCAGTTTCTAGCCACTACAAAAAGGGCTGCCACAAACATTCGTGCACATACAGGTCCCTTTC
Organism: Sarcophilus harrisii; assembly: GCF_902635505.1. NCBI lineage: Eukaryota > Metazoa > Chordata > Mammalia > Dasyuromorphia > Dasyuridae > Sarcophilus > Sarcophilus harrisii. The sequence continues at coordinate 99,520,821 of NC_045431.1, forward strand.
CCTTCTTTATAATCTCTTTGGGATATAAGCCCAGTAGTAACACTGCTGGATCAAAGGGTATGCACAGTTTGATAACTTTTTGAGCATAGTTCCAAACTACTCTCCAGAATGGTTGGATTCGTTCACAACTCCACCAACAATGCATCAATGTCCCAGTTTTCCCACATCCCCTCCAACAATCATCATTATTTTTTCCTGTCATCTTAGCCAATCTGACAGGTGTGTAGTAGTATCTTAGAGTTGTCTTAATTTGCATTTCTCTGATTAATAATGAGTAAGTCAGAATTTAGCACATGGCAGATAAGCACCATGTAAATGTTAACTATTGTTGTTATTTCTTTAATTAGATGTAATTATTTCATATTTGGTAACTCTATATTAGGTTTTTATGTATGATTAGTATAAAATGCTAGTGTTGATAAAATAAATGATTTTCTGTGTAAGGTAATTTAGAAATGCAGTCAACTGAGTTGAAGTCGCCAAATTGGATATGGGCTTGTTTCACTCTTCAAATACATAATATTCATTATAGTATTATGAAATTTGTATCAGATTTGTTATCAGAAATATTGTATTAGATATGCTGTTAGGAAAACAACTTTTTTTATAATCTGAATGTTGTTAGAGTATTAATTGAATTACTAGAAGAAGGTAGAAAAATTGTTTAAAACCTGTTAATTTTAACTGCCTTGTTAACCATGTTTTGTAATATGTTGCAAATGCAATTTTGAAGAAAGTGAAAATTTCCTTCTTATTTATAGTTAAGAGGAAGGCAAAGCTAAAACTATTTGGCTAACACTTATGGGACTTGTAAGGTTATTAACTAAGTTATTAAGAATTATTATCATGATATTAAAACCTATATTCTAAAAAGGAATTGATAGATTGTGAGGAAGGATACAAAGAAAAACCCTTGTAGATTTCTTTTGATTTGTAAACTTGCCATGTTTCCAAAAATTATCTGTGTAGCCAACTTTATCAGTCCTGTGAAGAGAGCTTGTCATGGGGTTATGGAATTCCTATTTAATTCCTAAGTAATTGGCTTGTTAAAATTTGCTTTAGAAGTGCTTTTTAATGATTAATTTTTACATCAGGATGACTGAGCTCAAGAAGACGAAAAGAAAAACAACTGAAAGATATTAAGTGAAGTGTCTGTATGTGTGTGTGTGTGTGTGTATGTGTGTGTGTGTATGTGTGTGTGTGTATATATTTGTGTGTCCTGGTAAAAGTTAGGATCTTTTTGGTTCAAATTCTCCATACTGAACAGAAATATTTCACAATAACTTATTCTTGAATCTGGTTGTGAAGTGGAATCTTTACTATATGATTGATTGTCAACTGTGACTCTTATCTGATGTTAAACAACTAAAGCTACCTTTTCCTGCCAGGAACATTGAGTCATTCTGTGACCTTAGGAAAAGGTATGAAGGATAAGTTTTGATGCTCTTATGATCATGTCCCTGCTTTTTCCCTCTGTAGCATATTTCTCTAATCAGAAAAAGTAGTCTGTAGAAGATATGAATACAAAGAAAGTATAAAAGATCTTTCTGTTTTCTATCTGAATGTATAGTCATTCTAAAACTCAAGCAGTTAAGTAAGTTGAGCTTGTCACCTGCATTTACATAGTCATGTATAAGATTAAGTCCTTTCAGAATGATATGGGAATAATTCAACAGAGACAGAAATCTGTACATTTGTGAGGTTAAAAGAAGAAATCTCTTCTATTTTATTTTAAGGAATAGAGTTTTGGTATCAGCAATAATATTAGAAAAAAGTAATACTTGTATAATATCTACTTCATTTGAATATATTTATATCGGGACATGTTTTATTACAAGGAAACTCATTTGCTAAATACCATTCTCTATATACAATTGGGAATTTATTACTATGTATATCTATGTATCTCACCCTAAGTCTTTTGTAAAGTCAGTTTCTTGTAATGAATTTGTGTAATCATTGAAACCAGGATCACAGGGCTTCTACCTAGTTATTGCTTATATTTTCATCTGGTCCTCCTAAAGCATTTAGAATTAATTGGAATGGTTTATTTTTTTAATGCAATGATATTGCAAAATATTGAATATATTATTGCATGTCAAATCTAAGCAATGCTACCAGGATATATACAAACCTAACTTTTCCGAAATTTCAAGCATACTCCCTTCCTCACCTTATAGTTCTATTATTGACCAAGAACCTTGCAGTTACAATTGGTTTTCATCACATGATGAACTTCACATGAACTAATTGGTGAAATAAATTTTGAGATTTGTATCAAAATCTTGTGTTGATCTTTTTTTGTGTGAAAATTTTTAGCAGGAATATCTAATGAATCCGAATAAGTAACTTGGAACCAAGAAAGCAAACCTAATGAAGAACAGACTTCTTGATGTTCCAAAGACCAGAAAACTATATAGGAAATATAATATCTAAGATGAAATACTTAGCTTAAATGGACATTGTGGGAGGGAGTTGCTTAAATGAAAGGTGATTTAATGTTTGTTAGCATTGATATTTATTATTTAATTCTTTAACTTTTTGTTTCTCAGTTATCTTGGGGACATGCGTATTTTCCTTATGAATTAATGCATGATTTTGTACATTCCTACTATGTTTTGTACTGTGATTATATTAACTTGTCAAGGAAAATCTTAACAAATCTCTCATTGACAGAAAGAATATTGGGAATACCAAACGATATTGATTCCACTTAGTAATCAGATTTATTCTATATCACTGTTGTAATATCAATGTTGTAAATTATCAACCCATGTTTATTTGTTTCTGAATTTAGTTAAGAGATTTTGGTTTCTTGGAGTTCTGGGACCCTGGGTTCTGGCAATCCTTAAGGAGTTAGCTCTAGTAAGCTGTTAGTTTTCTGTCTGTTAGCCTTTATTCTTATTAAATGTCATTTTACCTTATTTAGGTATTTTTCCAGGGTAGTGTCCAAGATCATGTTTTCCCACTTGGTGTCTTGGTGTCCATACTTAGATATTGCCTTGTCCAATTGAGGTGAGAAGGAATATGAATGGGTCCCCTGATCTTGTTTTCTTGAGTTGTCCTGTTTTCTAGGGAGGAAATCCCCTTGAAATAATATAACGGTAAATCTTTTGCAACTGAATTCTATTAAACTCTGTGTTCTTGAAGAAAAATGAAAATTTTAAGAAAACAAGAACAATTATATATGTAATCAGAATGACTTTCAGAGTTCTAACTTCTATGATAATTTAGAATATTTAATTTTTTATTTTTTAGCTCTTTAACTGAAAGTTACTTTTATAAGTCATTTTATAAGTTGGTTCCCCATGGATTTACTGTTGGTGGCAGTATTTGATAACTCTATTGTTAATAAGGTCAGAATCACAAAGTTTGAGCTTTTCTTCATCTCATGAAGGGCTTATTGGAGAAGTGATATTTAAGAGATTATATTAAAGCACATTGAGATTTGTTTTGTAAAACTTTTTACTAAAACTATCTAAGGATCCACAGAAAATTTACTAGGAGACCCTCTCAAAGATGCCCTCAGTACTTTCAGAATGTTGGAGATCTTCCAAGAGAAGAAAACTAAGACATCTTCGACCTAAGATGAATGTGCTTGATTAAATGGACATTGAAAATTGATTATTGGAAAACTAGAAGAATTAATGCTACTTAATGTTGATCATTATTGCATTATTTATGCTTGTGTTATGTTCTATGTTTGTTTGCCTTGCCACTTGAGGCATGTAAATCTCCCCGATGAATTTAGTCCTTGTCTTTGACTCCTGTTATGATCATCTGGCCTTGTTATTTCTTTTCAAGTTTGCATTAGTGACAGCGTTAAAGCTATCCCAACTTTGAATCTGAAAGTGAGAAATGATTTATTGTCCCTCATTTTATCCCAAAAAGTATTAATCAATTTAGTGTAATTCCATGGGGTAGTGATTGTTAGCAATTATTAGTGATATACCCATTTAGTAATATACATTTAGTCTCATTAACTAATATTAATATTGGAATCATACACTAATAATATTTAAGAATAACTAGATAGTTTTTTATTATAGGCTTCAAACTTTAAATTATAAATTATAAACTAATCATTCAATAATTTGTTATAAAAAGTCTAAAGTTCAATTGCCTAACTATAAGAATGCTGATTGGAATACTTCTACCCTTTTGGGTACTGAGTGTACCCAAACTCATCATGGGTAAGATGTCTTGATCTGATATGGAAAATCTTACAACTTATTTTTGTGTTTTCAGAACACTCCCTTGTCCAGTGTGAGGAAGGTATCATCCATAGTAATTGTTTTAATTTCATCTTCATGGTGGTGAATTCACTTTTTTCATCTTTAATATTGATAAATTGGTTTTATTTTTTAAAAATCAAATCAAATAATGCTTTATCTATTTGTAAGAAATAAAACCTGCTTAGTTTTACTTATCAATCCAATCATTTTCTTACATTCAATCAATTTAATGTTTAATTGGGAATTTTAATTTGTTATTTTTCTAGTTTTTTAGTTGCCTCTGCAAATTATTGATCTGCTCTTTATTTAATTGATGTAAAAGTTTGGAGATATAAAATTTTCCCTAAGGTGCTTGCCCAGCACCAGTCACACTTGCTTCTAGCCAGCCAGTACAGTCTAGAGGGGGTATGCCCAGTGCTGGAGATGCAGTCCTGACCTGGGGAGGGATGACAGACAAAGCTTTGGGCAGTATTGGAGGCAGCCAGGGTCAGAAGAGCTGAATGGGGGCTATGAACAGTTTGTGTTTCCAGGCTCTTCATGATGAAATATTTTGGGGTCCTCTTCTCTTCTTCCTGTAGTTGATTGGGTGGTAGAAGTGAGATAGTGTAGAAATAGAGATGGCTTGTGATGGCACATAATATTGTGAAGGGTATCAAGGCAGATACTCCATCTGGGTTATCTGCACCATTTCCAACTTGGATGCCTGGATCTAACACAAAGGGAAAGAGCAGCATTGAAGAATGGCAAGCAGAAATTTCTAGTGCTGTGCTTGGAATGGAGGCATATTCTAGCTGACCCTTTTCTACTTTTACCAAGGATTTATTCTGGTGTTTCAGCCACTAACAGCTAAAATTATTGGAGATCTGTCTCTTCATGGAATTAAACCATTAACCCTAGAGATATCTGGTCCCAGTTGGAGTTTATCCTCATTTCATTCTTTAGGGCTCTGTGGGTGCTCCCCTGCTTTATGCTCAGTAAATGCCACATGGCTTCAGGATATTGGTAACCTGGCATTTCAGGTCTCTGGATGGAAACCTCAACCATTTAACCTCTTATTACAGGCTTCTTGGTCTGTTTATCAGCCTATTCCCAAACTATCTCACTGGCTAGTTAACCAATCTCCTGCATGTCTCTTCTCTACTAACTTTATTGTTTTGAATAACTTGGATTGAACAAAGAAATTGAAATGCATCAGTGATTATCCAGCATTGAAAGAAATTGACCTTACTACTTTGGATTTGGTCTACCCTTGACCTTCCTCACAGCTATCATCAGTGGCTGCCTCTTCTCTGTCTTCTTCCTTTTGTTCATTATCAGCACTGATGAAGAGAAGACCCCTGGGAAAGTATACCTCTTCCAGTTATGCTGCTTCTCTCTGGTGGTCTTCCAAAGTATCAGATTCTTTCACAAGATGCTCTACGTGCAGCCTGAGCAATTCAGCTTCTGCCACATAGCTCCCCTCCCCACACCTATCTCTTGCCAAACTGAAGGCTGTCCTACTAAGCTGCCTTCAAAGGAAGGGAAGGTTTTTGGGGAGATACATTGATAGTGACTTCTTCAGTTACCCCTTATCTAGGGAAAGCAAGACCACCCTTCCAATGGCCTTTAACACATTCTCATTGTTCTCTGTGAAATCTGAAATTTTACTGTATTGTAAATATAGACCACTTGTAGAATTCTATGAAGTTATAGGAATGCAAGAGTGTAGAATCTTTTTGACACCAGGTATAGATTTTTAAATTCTGTTATGGGTCTTGGTAAGGCACTCATTTATTTATTTATTTATTTTTTTTTTTGGCAGCTGTTTTCTAGCTTTAGCCACCCTTGTGCCTGTGCTGATTTGAACATTGCTATTCTCCCTGTGCCATTCCTTCCATTTGCTCTGCCACTCTTAGATAAATGGATTTTGAAAAGTCAGTTTGTGTGTGTATGTGTGTGTGTGTTTTCTCCTTGCTTCCTTCTGCATTCTTCACTATTTTTGGAACTACAAGAGAAAACCTAATAAAAAATGTTAAACTTGTGGCTGGATGTGTTTTTCTGCTATTTTTTGTGGTCAGGTTTTGTGTATAGCACAAGTCTAAAAATGGTACAATTTATACTGTATTCTTTTATAAGAAGATATTAAACAAGTAGGAGCTTCTGATTTCTCATGGAAATAGACATAATCATTGGTGAAAATCGTGAAGTTTATAATGGCATTTAAGGGACATAAAATCTTATTTGGGATCAGAAAAAGGGAATGTAGGATAAATGAGAAGTTTATTGCATCAAGCATAATTGATGGGGAGATGGTTCTGCAAAGTGTTGATCTGAAATTCGGGTCTCATCTACTTCATGTAGGTTGTAGAAGGGGATTGACTTATGTCTACTCATTTAGTGGTTAGTTCTCAAAAACTGATGAGTATGGAATTAATGAATTCACTTTTGTGTGTATAACATGACTTTATATACATTTCTGCCTTTCTGCATTTGATTGAGACTTTTATGCCCTAATACAAGAGCACAGTCAATGTTTATGTATCTGAGAAAAAGGTATATTCCTTTCTATCTCCATTAAATTTTTTTGAAACTCTATCATATTTATATTTTTCTAAAATTTTATTCATCTCCTGAATTTTTCTTGCTATTTTTGTGTTTAGATATATTTTGTTTTGAGAGCGGTTAAAGTCTATCTTTAGGATAGTTTTGCTCTCTCTTTCTTCATGTAACTCACATAACTTCTGAAAGAATTTGGATGCTATACCACTTGGGTGTATGTATATTTAGTATTGATACTACTTTATTGTCAATGGTACCTTTTATCAAAATACAGTTTCTTTCCTTTTAGATCTTTTTTGCTCTTGCTTCTAGTTTTTTTTTTTTTCTTCAGCTGAAGCATAATATACTCTGAACCAGCCTTTTCCTTTTATTCTGTGTATATCTCTCTACTTCAAATGTGTTTCTTATAAAATCCATATTATAGGATTCTTTTTTAAAACCTACTCTTCTATCTGCTTCCATTTTATGGGAGGATTTGACCTATTCTTATTCACAGATATGATTAGTATGTATTTTCCTCCATCCAAATTCCCCCTCCCCCACATATTTTACACTTTTCTCTCTCCTTTCACCCTGTCTCTCCTCACCAGTGTTTTGTTTCTGACTACTACCACCCTCAATCTGTCCTTGCTTCTATCTGTCCCCTCTTCTTTTTTCTACTTCATCTCCTACTTCTCTATAGGATAAGATAAATTTGTCTAGCAGCAAAGTATAAATATTATTCACCACCTCCCTTTTCCCCCTTACTATTACAAATCTTTTTGTACTTCTTCATGTGATATAATTTATCCTATTCTGCCTCCCCTTTTTCTTTTTCCCTTTTTTACCCCTTATTTTTTATATCATCAGATTAAAGTCAAGTTACCCCCATTCTCTGTCTGTCGTCTGTCTCTCTGTCGCCTGTCGCCTATCTCTCCGTCTGTCTCTGTCTCTCTTTTTAACTGACCAATAGAGATACAATTATCAAGAGTTACATCTAGCTAAGTTGCAAATCATTTGTTAAAAAATAGCTGCCCATAAAGGAGCTCAAACGAAGCTTGGTGTTATCCCAAGGGGTAATATAGGCTTGCAACAACCCTATGGAAAAATTTTTACCCAGTCCTTGTGTATTTCCTAACACAGCTTGGCCAAGACCCATTTGAAAGCATGGTTCATCTTTTCTATCTTACCAGATGACTGGAGGTGCTAGGAAGTGAGAGTTGATCTGAAGGGCACTAGTCAGACCTTGGTTTACCTGAGAATGAAACATTGCATAATTTCCTTTTGGAGAACCTTTGATATCTTTTAGGCTTTTTCCATCCTATAAGAGAAAGCATTTATTAGGATAATGCATTTAGTGGGCTCTTCTTCAAAAGGAGCAGCCACACTCCAGTAGAAAAGTAGATGAGCTTATATATGGTATAAGCTTTGAGTCAAACTATCAGCTTGGGGCTGGAGTGTGATTGACTAGTTCAAAGATCTTATCATGAGGATTGCACTGCAAAGGGCATTCTTTGTCAAGATCTGTTTTTTTTTTTTTTTTTTTTTTCATTATTTAAAGTTGAACTTTCTGCCTGAGGCATGAGGATACTGTCTCATCCTTCTTGTGCTGAAGACCAGCAGCCTGATTACAGGCTTTCTACATTGGGTTGCAAGGTATTTTCAGTTTGCCCTCTGTGTTGCAGAGGGCAACCTAGTCATGCCTGTTATGCTGTGGGTTGGGGAGTGGCCATTTGCCTGTTTACTGGGGCTGGATGTCTCACAACTGTATTGTGTCACTGGACTGCTGATTTGTACTGTAGCTAACAACCTCCTTCTGGCTTACCTGGACACTGTACTAAGTGGCAAGCCTTTTTTATTCAAGTGAGACAGACTTTTTTCTCAAATCCTCCTAAGTCATATTAAGCTGAAAAATTATTCCACTCCATCTTTTTGTGGGTTCTGTTGCTCCAGAATGCATTTAGAAACTTGATTTAATTGAGGGAAAATGGGGAGAGCTCAGGCAACTTCTTGGCTTTTTTCTACTATCTTGGGTCCTCCTCTTCAGAGCAACAGATATAAGTTAATAAATATCAAGATTTAGTTACAGAAAGTCATATTTGCATTCCTAAGAGGCTTGTTTTCCCCAATATTGTATTGACTACAATCTAGTGGCTCTCATTTAAGGATACTGGTTCCAGTGATTTGAGTCAGTATAGGTATCCATAGATCCCTATAAACATAAACAATAGCTCAATTAGATTATATCTAAATATAGAGCAAATTACATCCTTATGCTGAAGTGGCAAGAAGAATCTTTTCCTAGAAATCTACTGGGGAATACAGGATGATCTCTGGGCACAAAGGGAGGAAATAGATAGTATCTAACATAATACAACTAGATACTTTATTATTTTTATCATCATCATTACCATCACCACTACCCTATCACAATGAAAATGCAAGTCTAGATGTTTTAGAACACTTAGGTTCCTGTTTTAGATGCAATTTGAATCTCTTTACCATAGTTTTCTAAACTTGTGTTTTGAAGACCCCTAGTATGCCACTTTGTGATAAGTTTCCATGAGAAAATTCTAGTACTAATGTTTTCTTTTTCAAAAAATATAAATAAAATATATACTATGATTTGTTACTGGCAATGTACACACACTAGAGGTATTAATATGACCAGGAAAGAGATGGAAAAAGAACTTGTTTGCTTAGATTTGGTTTTTATATTAGTTTGGATTCATTTTCAAGGCAGATCAAAAACATTTTGTCACCCATTAAAATTGTAATCATCAGACATGTAAATATATAGTATGTTTTTGCTTGTTATCCTGAAATAGGTTTAGGGAATACAATTTTCATGAAGAAGTTAAGCAAGGAATCTAAGGAGTTTCTAGCCTTAAATCAGATTTCTGAAAGAGGTCCTGAAATAAAGATTATAAAATAAACCAGAGTTCTAAAGTCATCAGTTATTTGAAGCTGCTCTTTGATTAAAGAAGATCTTGGGACCCAGGGTGAGTAATCTTCTGAAAGAGAAATGCTTATCACAGTCAAAACTTATACTTTTCCTGTGGGAAGAAAAATCACTGAGATCTAATAATTGAATATGTAAATATTCCTTCTTTCTGAAAGAGTTTTAGTTAATATTGTGACCTTTAAATTGAAAGTTTGTAGTCATTTGAAAAAATGTTTTAAGTCATTATTGATTATAGAAATGCAAAATAAAACAACTTTGAGATATTTTCTATCTACCAGATTGGCTACAAAGATAGAAGGGGAAAGTGACAAATGTTGGAGGGCATTTGGAAAAATTGGAATATTAATTCATAGTTGGTGGAATTGTAACCTGATCCAACCATTTTGGAGAGCAATCTGGTATTATACCGAAACTGATAGTAAACTAAACTATATTTTGGCTATTTCTGAGAATTATTAGGGGGAAAGAAAAAGAACTTATATATTCTTTTTTATTATTATTATAATAACTTTTTATTGACAGAACCCATGCCAGGGTAATTTTTTACAACATTATCCCTTGCACTCACCTTTGTTCCGATTTTTCCCCTCTCTCCTTCCACCCCCTCCCCTAGATAGCAAGAAGTCCTATATATGTTAAATATGTCGCAATATATCTTAGATACAATATATGTGTGCAGAACCAAACAGTTCTCTTATTGCAAAGGGAGAATTGGATTCAGAAGGTAAAAATAACCTGGGAAGAAAAACAAAAATGCAAACGGTTTACATTCATTTTTCAGTGTTCTTTCTTTGGGTGTAGCTGCTTCTGTCCATCATTGATCATTTGAAACTGAATTAGGTCTCTTTGTCAAAGAAATCCACTTCCATCAGAATACATCTTCATATAGTATCGTTGTTGAAGTATATAATGATCTCCTGGTTCTGCTCATTTCACTTAGCATCAAGAACTTATATATTCTAAAAATGTTTATAGCAACTCTCTTTATGTTGGTAAAGTACTGAAAATTGCAGGGATGCCTATCAATTGGGGAATGGGTGAACAAGATGTGGTATATGATTATAATAGAATAATACTTTGCTATAAGAAATGTTAAACTCAGTTATGTAATAAAATGGAGAACTTGCATGGAACAATAAATAATAAAATGAGCAGAACCAAGAGAACATTTATACAATACTAGCTATATTGTTTTAGAATAACTTTTTTTTTGAGGGCGGAGCCAAGATGGCAGAGAGTAACAAGTCTTTCTGAGTTCTCCTTTACCTTCAAACTATTTTATAAAATTCGGCCTCTGAATTAGGCTTGACTGTCAGATCCACTAATTTTGGGAGTATAATACATCACCAAGAGAAGATAATCTCAAAATTCACCAGAAAAGGTCTGTTTTGCTCATGAGCTGGGATGGAACTGGGTAAGCCAGAAGAAGACTCAGGCAGGCAGTGAGAGCATGCAGAACAGCTCATGCTGAGCAGACAGGAGAGGGCAGGGTGTGATCTTCCCCAGCTGAAAATTTGTGGGGAGAACTCTACTACAGTGTTGGCTACTCTGCCCTGGCAGCAAACCAGTACATCAGCAGAGAAGCTATAAATACAGGAGTAAAGACTATAACCCCGAAAGCTAGAGTCTCTCAGGACCTGGCCACACCCACCCAGCACCAGGAGGGACTTGACACAATCTCAGTGAGCAACCACTAATCCCAGTGCAGTTGCTGTTGTCCCACTACTGCTTTATTGCCACTTCCTGTTGTCTGTAGAGGCAGCTTGGAAATAACTCACTACTCCATAAGCATACTACAGTGTTTGACTTTTTGTTTTCTTGTTAAAATGTATAAAAAGGCAAAGCAGGCTCTAACTATAGATAGCTTCTATACTGATATAAAGCAGATTTCAAACCCTGAGGAGAGTAAAAGCAGATTATCTCTAGATACATCCCCAAAGGGAGATATGATCTGATCCCCACCACATAAGACTCTCAGAAGAAATTAAAAAGGCTTTTACACAAGAGCTAGAAGAAAAATGGGGAAAGGAAAGTGTAACCCCTCACCTCTGAGGCTACTGATTGCCTTGTCTTCATGTCTATCCAGGGAAGACTGGCAATGTTAAGGTGCCAAACAGTTTTTCTTTATTGGTAATCTCACCAGGGGTTAGCAGGAAGCAAGAGCAAGTGTGTGTATGTCTCTGCCTCTCTCTCTCTCTCTGCATCCCTGGATCTTTTTACATCTCTGTCTCTACTTCTCTCCACATCCTTCTCTTTGCCTATGGCAAAGCTGGCCATTTATATTTACTCTTCTCTGGGATTACTCCATGCTTAGCCCACTCAGCACTGTGTAGGTGGATACACAGAAGGGAGACACCTGGAGTTAGTGCTGTGTCCTAAGAAAAGATCTAACACCTGAAAGACACAACCTCTTGCCTCAGGGGCCAAGCCCCCTTCTACCTCCTGGGTTCACTCTACCAGCTCACATGACACATATGGAAATTCTCAGAAGGAAAGTCTCTAACATATCCTTCTTTCTATTTAGTGGGGACCACTCATAAAATCAGCTTTGATATTAAAAAATATATCTCTATATAAAACAGGCTTGAGTTTAAAAAGTACAAAGATGGAATAAAAGGGATGAAAAGGGAAGTATATTCGAGATTCATCTGTGGCAAAGGGACTAAGGTCTCATCTTCTAGAACTACTTCAAGCTGACAAGGGGCATTGAGCTGACGCTAACCAATGGAGTCCAGACTGAAGAGGGAAGATGAGTGACTTGTAGGCAGCAGCAGCATCCAGTACCAAATGTCAAGATCAAGTCTAAGGGATTTTAGATTGGCCAAATAGTTGGTAATTCTGGAATCCTTCTGGAATCTAGTGGCTTTCCCCATCAAGACCTGCAAGACATAAATATCCCAGCCCTTTCCAAAATACTAAGGTTGGACCTTGCCAATGGCCTTCCTCATCCTTTCAAAGGACCTTTTGAATGTTTTGACATTTAAAGCCCTGTTTTAAAACTTTATCCACACCCACCCATCTGGCTCTCTAATTTATATACTATAGTTGTGTCACGGGGCATGATCCCAGGCAAACCTATACCCTGACCCATTATGCATTCGTACCTTCCTGTCTTTCAATGAGGCTGTTGAACCTTCCCTTGTGGGGCCTGGCAGTCCTCACTTGTAACCTCTCCCTCAGAGATTACTGATTGCCAGCATGCCTAATCCAGGCCGATGTCTCTGGCCACTGCCTCATCAAGCAGTGATTCTTGTTCAAAAGAACACCCAGGCACAAGAACTTGCAAGCTCAAGTTTGAAAGACACTGGAGCCAACATTCTCACATCTTTTTTTTTTATCATTTCCTCAAGGCTTGTGTCCTTATCCAAGGAGGAAATAGCTTTCTGGCAACAGCATTACTGTTCTCTCTGGCTAATTTCCAGATAAAACCAGCTGCTTCTTCTTTACCTACTAACCTCTCACCTGTAGGTGAGCCACAAAATCAGGGAAAGGTTATACTGCTGGAGGCTAGAAGAGCCCGCAGCTCCTTAACATATGGAGATTCAACCTTACATAAATTTCTTCCACTCTAATGGGGCCTCACATTTTTTCCTGGGGACTACCAAACATGCCAAATCCTTGCTTCCTGGTTCCCTTCATTTGCTGCCATCTGTAACATACAACATGACATAAATAATATCTATCTACTTCCTGCTTCTTTTCCCATTGTCTCTTCCTGTGATGTCACTTCTACTTTTGGCTTGCTTTATCAGTCTTGGGGTCTTGTCTTCCTTCCCATGATCAGACCAGCCGAACTCATGAGATCCCTGGCCAATTCTGTCCCTGTTCTTCAGGTGCCATTTGTAACCTCTCTCTCTGAGATTACTGATTGCCAGGGCCATACATACCAATCTTCCCTGGATAGATATGAAAACAAGACTGATGTTAAGGTGTTGAACAGCCTTTCTTTATTGGTAATCTCAGCAGGGGTTAGCAGGAAGCAAGAGCAAGTGTATGTATGTCTCTGCATCTCTCTCTTTGCTTCCCTGAATCTCTCTACATCTCTGCCTCTCTCTACTTCTCTCTGCTTCCTGTTTTTTTTTACCTATGGCAAAACTAGTCATATTTACTCTCCTCTGGGATTACCCTGTGCCTAGCCCACTTAGCACTGCATAGGTGGATCCGCAAAAGGGAGACACTTGGAGATTATGCTGCCCTAAGATCTAGCAAGAGGACACAACCCTCCTCATCTCGAGGAAACACCTGTAAGACACAACCTCCTGCCTCAAGGCCAAGCCCCTTCTACCTCCTGGGTCCACCCTACCAGCTGACATGGCATACATGGCAATTCTCAGAAGGAAAGTCTCTAACAGGAAAGGAAAGCTTTGTAAGAGGGTCTGGATAAGGTATCTAATATTCCAAAAGGCAAAGAAACTTGGTATGCAGCCAAGCATAACTTACCCAGCCAAAGTGAGCATTTCTTCTAGGGAAGAAGATGGGCATTCAATGAAATAGGTGAATTCCATTTATGTCTGATTAAAAAAAAATGGAGCTAAACAAAAAATTTGACCTCCAAATATAGGACTAAGAAGAACCATAAAAAGGTAAAACTTTTGAGAACTCTTGAGAACTGTATTTCTTTTATGGGTACATATATAATTCAGTTTTATTGTTATAATATAAAAAAGGATCTAGAGGTGAAAAGGAAATTATATCAGAAAAAGGGAAAAGTGGAGGTACTACATCTCACAAAGAGGCAAAGGAAACCTATTATAATCTGAGGGAAAGAATAGAGGGGGATGAACATTGTCATTCTCTTGGGTGCCAATTTCTATTTTACCTTCTGACTCTATAATATCTGGGCAGTTCTCTTTGATAATTTCCTGAAAAATAGTGTCTAGGCTCTTTTTTTTTATCATGATTTTTAGGGAGTCCAATAATACTTAGATTATCTCTCTTAGATCAATATTCCAGGTCTATTCTTTTCCCAAGTAGGTATTTAATTTTTTTTTTTTTGGTTTTGCTTGACTGATTCTTGGTGTCTTGAGTTTTTATATGAGTTGTTTTGTTCCATGGAATTTTTTTTTTTTCATTTTGACATTTTTATTTTTTCAGGAGTTGTTTTCTTTTTCTAATTCACAAATTCTGTTTTTCAGGGAGTTGTTTTCTTTTTCCACTCTATTTTTTAATGAGTTATATGCCTTATCCAGACTCTCTTGCAAAGCTTCCTTTTCCTTTCCCCATTTTTCTTCTAGCTCTCTTTTAAGATCCTTTTAAATTTTTCCTATTAGAGCCTTATGTGGTGGGGACCAGATCATATCTACCTTTGGATTTTCATCTAGAGACAAACTGTTTTTAGTCTCCTCAGGGTTTGAAATCTGCTCTCTTTCAGCTATGTTTAGCTTTTTATTCACTTAAAAAAAAACAAACAAAAAACAAAAAATACTGCAGTCTGCTTTTGAGGTAGTGAGGTATTTCCAAGTTGTTTCTATAGACAACAGGAAGTGGCAGTGAAGTGGCAGTGGGACAGCACTGGCTGCAGTGGGATCAGCAGTTGCATACTGAGATTATGCTGCATACCTCTTGGTGATGCATGGGTGTGGCCAAGTCCACACGTTTTGAAGTTATAGTTTTTATTCCATGTGTTTATAGCTTCTATACTGATCTACTAGCTTGCTGCCAGGGCAGAGTAGCCAACACTGTGATTAAGTTCTCCCTCACAGATTTTCTGCTGGCAGAGACCACACCCTGTTCCCTTCCAGTCTGCTCAGTGTGAGCTGTTTCCCATGCTCTCACTGTCTGCCTGCAGTCTGCGCCTGGTCTAGCCCCATTCTGATCCCATGCGTGAGCAAAAACAGACCTTTTCTGGTGAATTTTGAGATTATCTTCTGTTGGTATTCCCAATATTTATGGATTCAGACAGTCAAGCACTAATTCAGAAGCTGAGTTTTGTAAAATAGTTTGAGGGTAGAAGAGAGCTCAGAAAGACTTGTGTTCCTCTCTGCTATCTTGGCTCCACCCTTAAGAATAATTTTTAATAAATTATTTTGACTGCTATAAATACTCAAATTGACCATAAAGGACTTATGAAGAAAGATATTTATGTGTATCCAGAGAAGGAAATGATAAATAAAATGTATAGAGAATAATTTTACATACACACTCATACCTATTCATTCTAATGATTGCCATCTCTAGGATAGGGGAATGGGAGAAGAAAGAAAAAAAAATTACATGATAATTTTGTTGTTTATTTGAAAGGAACAGCAAGCTGTGCATAGTATATTTTCAGTTTCTTGTGCAACCATCTTTTTATTATGTATGTAAGTGCTTGTCTTCTTCTATAAATTATAAATAATATTAAGTTAAAAAAATAGTGCCTGTACATTCTATTCTTCTTATGATGGAAAAGAGGCCTTTGGGTCTGAGAATTCCAGTTGAATCCAGAAACAGGAAGAAGAGATACTGTTATACCTCAGTGAGTTTTGCTTGACAGTAACAGGTATTCACAGGATCAGCAGTGATAATATTCAGCAGAAGCTATATGTAATGCCTATGCCTATGAGAGAGACAACATACCAAGCAAAACTATTGAGAAGCAATTTTGCCAGGAAAGACTATTGGGAAGAACATAATAACATCACTAGAAGATGTTGGCATCTCAGTTGCCTTAGAGTCATGAGTTTCCCATTATTTACTTTTGCCATTTTGGTTTGATAGTATGTGCCTTTCCATTCAAGTATCCTATAGATGTCTACTCTTCCTATTCGTATGTCTACAAATGAGAGAATATACTCTTAATTTATGGCAAAAATATTTCTTGCTACTTTTATTCTTACAATTTGAACAAATTGAATGTCCTGGCTTATTTGAAATGTAATTATAGTCAAGACTTAGAGGTTTAAGTGAATGTGGACCTAAAGAATTCCTAGAACTTGGAATATCTTTGGGAAATTCTTTTTAAGTTGGTAGTTCTCTAGATGCTATACATTTATAAAATAATTATTATATGTATCATTTTAAGTACAAAATAAGCTTGATTTTTGTTGATCATGCCCTAGAATTCCCCTATCTCAGTCTACTCTGAAACTATCCCATATTATCTGGTCCCAAATGAGCATCCTTGAATTTTGCCAATATTTTTTCATTGTAAATATAAAGTGAATTGTAAAAGTAAAAAAGAAAAGCATTGCATGTTTTTTTTTTTTTTTACTTAGAACTATAATTACATACATGTAGAAATTCCTGATGAGAAAACTCTCTTTCAATGCACCCATTGCTCAATTTATAGTTTTAGGGAGTTGCATTGGATTCTTAAAGAATAAATAATTTGCACATGATAAAACAGTTATTATATGTCAGAAACAAGAGTTGAATACAGGTCTTCTTGACTTCAAGGCTGACTCTCTTTGTGATATTCACACAGTGCCTCTCCCAGGGAAAAATAATTTGAAAAAAAATTTTTTATTATCTTTGAATCTTCACTAATTTTTGTTGTATTTCTAAGTATGTTCAGAGCTGGCATCCTATTCCTCCTCTCCCCTAACATAGCCAAAATATAACTAAATTTTGAACATGACTTATGAGGTGATTATTTCTTGAAGAAATACTCTTCCCTGATAACTAGATACAGTTCTTTATGGAGACCAGAACAGACAGTCTTTTGGAGATAAGCATTGAGTATCTTTTCTGTGTTAAGGATAGATAAACACTCTTTTAAAATTGTTAAATGACCAGTAAGCATATCATTTCCTTTTATTATTAGACACAAACTCCAAGGGGACCAGTCTGAGTAAAACCCAGCTGATGTATTTTCTGCAACATTAGAGAGATTTCTTATATCAATGAAATGACAGATCCAATGAAGTGTAGTCTTTGATATCCATGTTATTTGCTTCCTGATGTTATATAATGTGTGGAGGATACTATCAACTAAGCCATAAACCAAACCTGAAAGAAACATCATTGCATACAATCTCAGCATACCATGATTACTACAGAAAAGGAAAGTCAAGACATGCCCCTCTAGAGTCTTCATTTCTCTGTGCTGTCCAGCACTCATTCTCTTTTCTCTAATAGGAATGGACATTCTTTATAACCACTGCCTTTTTCTCTCACTTCCAAACAATTTCAGCACCACAGCCAGCTTCCAGACATCTTTTCAGCACATGCACTAACCCTCTCCCTCAGAAATGAAACCCAAAGTATTTTATGGGATCTTTGATATCATCCATAGGATTACTTATAATCCCTGTATAAATTGATAAAATTAAGCTTTTGAATTTGCACTCTAATGCTGGAGAAACTGAGGCAGGATAGAGAACAATTTAATATTTTATTTGAAAGGGAGAGATTTACTGGGACCAAATGGATCCATGGTTTGGTCCCAGGGCTAAATGAGACTATCATCTTCAAGAATCCAGCAGTGAATGTCAGATACAAGATTCTTTTATAGGCTAACAAGAATGATGACATAATAGGGGAGGCACTTAGGATGAGAATGACATAATGGAGGCAGGTACATAGGATGACATAATGGAAGGAGGTATTGGAGAGGCTCCTGATATTTTAATGATGCCTAAGATATAAGACCTTTATCCTATCAAATCTTAAGAGGGAATGGTTATAATCTGAGGCAGAGTACTCAGTAGGACAATAGGGAAACTGGGTCAGGACATTAAAAGAACTGTGGCACAACAGTGCTACTAGAAAATTTTCCATGGACCAGAGGTAACATTTATAGTGAGAGGTACCTGACCTTATAGCATGCCTGAGAAAAACTTGAGGTTTTATGGCCTTATTATATCATTCCTGATAAAAACCTAAGGGTTTTATGTTATTTTAATTGTATATTTTTCTGGGAATGATAATTTTATAGTCTGGCTCTAAGTAATTATATCATCTTTCTCATTTATTTTTAAAGTAACTAGTATTAGTTCACCATCAATGGAAATTCAAAATTAACTAAAATTTAATTAATCCTACTTATTTTAGGTTTCCTTACTATAGCTACTAATTACTTAATTTCTTTTAAAATTATTTATTGACAATGTTTTTTTGCCTCACACTTGACAAATGACCATCATACTTAATGTTTTGTTGTCATTATTTGGTATCCTGTTTATTTAATGTCTTTTGTTAGTCAAATAGACCTTTCCCCCCCCAATAAGA
The DNA here is from genome assembly GCF_902635505.1 of Sarcophilus harrisii. Classification (NCBI taxonomy): domain Eukaryota; kingdom Metazoa; phylum Chordata; class Mammalia; order Dasyuromorphia; family Dasyuridae; genus Sarcophilus; species Sarcophilus harrisii. The sequence continues at coordinate 99,539,688 of NC_045431.1, forward strand.
TTAGTCTCAAGTTAGAACATAGTCAAGCTATTTCCATATTATAAATACTCATTATAGATATGAATCACAATGTTCATTTCCTCATTTACCTTAATAAACCTATTCCCTAGAAATGAACCACTGAGACATTATGTAGAAGAAAGCCAAATAAACTTTTCAAGCCACCAGTGATTCAATTTAACAAAAGCATCTTTGCTATTTGCCTATACAGATTGCATTATTTATAATTAACTTCCCAAATCATATACTCCAAGAGCCTCCTAATTCCCTTAGCCTTCTGCCTCACTGAAAAGTTCAGTTACATTTGACAACTCCAATCTGGCATTTTAAATGTGACAAACCTAGGAACTAAACTCATTCTTCAAAAGAATTAGGCAAAGTGACACACACTAAAACCTTCTACCCTGTGCCAGTAGTCACTTTTGCCAATGGCTTTAATAGATCAGACTCAGTGAAGCTGAACATTCCACTTTGTTATACTACTAGAACCTGCCTTATCTTGATGAATTTTTATCTAGTGAAAAAGATAAGCAATTGTAACTAGCTGTCCTTCTTTAACTGTTCCCAGTAAGCACAATAGACTATGCACTTTGTTTTGATTTTACCTAATTTTTCTTTATAAAATCAGATACTCATGCTATTTAATAGCCCGACCATAGCAGTAGCAATGAAGTTTAGTGGTTTAAATCTTTCTGTTCATATAATAGTGAGGATGCTCTCACAGTTCATTATGATTCTTCTTAACAAAAATATCATCTCAAGCTTGCTTTATACCATGTGTTGTGAAAATTGCATGTATAACTCAAAATATCTAGAAATTTTCCTCTGTTCACATTTAGCCCAACACTTAAGCTGTATCTAACTTGAAAAGTCCAATTTCTCTTTGTGACTACAATACTTGAATGATTTGGTTCTTCACTTGCTTCTAGGGTTGATGAGTGGGATTAATTTCCCCTGCCATTCTATTGTTCTTTCCACTGCAATTAACTTTGATGGATTTTTTTTTTCAAAAACAAGACAACTTCCCCCTCTCCCCTCTGTTTCTCAGGTTGTAGGAAATGCACTGTATTTGGATTCAGAGATTTGGGGTTCAAATCTCAATTTTACTTTATTTTTGTGAATTTTTCCATTAGTTTCCTGATTGTAACATAAGATAATCCCAATGTTCCTTCGAGCTCAGTTCCATTTGTATATTCCAAATATTTGTTTATGTATACACATGTGTATGTTATGTTTGTACCTATATACACACATGTATATACATGCATAGACATTCTTATGTCTAAGAATAATAAATATATACATGTATACATGAGTATGCACAAATATGTATGTATTCTCTCCACTGGTGTGACATGTAGTTTGCTGAAGGCATGTTTTTCCAGTAGGTAGTGGTTTAAAATGGTCTCCTTCTTGTCCACTGAAGGCTTTAAACATTGGCTGTAACACATATGATGTAATAATGGACACAGACATAGATTCTGTACCACAAAGAATGGTATTTCCTTGAACTAAAAACATGGGCATTTATTTTGAAAAATAATATTTTAGAAATTCAAAAGAAGAATTAAAATGTGAGTTCCCTTAATAAACCTCCCATGATATGGTAATACTTTGTTCCCCTCTATATCCTAAGCTTAATTGTTAAGGGTTAATATATCAATCACACTTTTATTAAGTAACTAGCAGGTTCCAGACACTGGATACAGAGGAACATTTTAAGACAAAAAATCCAATACTATTGGCACAAATATTTGACCTCATTGAATTTGAGGTTTGAAATGCTGCTTATTATTAGCAAATATTATTATTATTTAAATTTTGCCTTAAGAAATGATTGCTCATTTATCTCATTATAATATAGGCATTCTCGTAATTACAAGCATATGATTGTGGAATTTGACACATGCAAATGGCAAGCTCTACCTACTTAATGGGATTGCCATAAAGTACAAATAGGATACTGTCTTTAAGGAGCTTTGAAAATCTAAACATTAATTTTGTTAAATTATTTGCAGTGGAGATAATTTTTTTTCTCTCCTCCACTCTTTCATTTTGTGAGGGAATGAGCAGAACCTTTGTGAAATTTTCTTTATTCTAGATATGATAGGAAACGTCTCATATGATTTTAATATCATCCACTATTTGCCCAGAGAAGAAAATCTTCTAAAGAAACAATTGGAACAAAAATTAGAGTGTTTTGGCAAATTTCTATGCTCTGGGGAGTGGTCACTAAGGCAACAGGAGAACCACCCAAATGCTTGGGGAAAAGAGCTTTCTGGACACTGCATCTCAACCTGATGTCAGTTACTAAAACATGCTTGTAGAGTAAATAATAGTTTGTTCTTTCTTATTGGATTTCCTCGAGGGTAAAAGTAGAAGAAAATGTAAAATGGGAGAAAGATGCCAGAGTAGAAATCCTATTGTTTGTGCCTACTTAATGTAGCTGTAATGTGGAGAATTGCAGAGAATCTCCTTTTAAAACAGAACAACTTGGAAGTGCCAAGTTGAGTTCTCTGAGGGCCTGGATAAATCTCAGGGGTTGAAGAAACTACACGTGACCTGTAAGAGGTTATGGAGAAGGTAAAGGAAGCACATGCTTAGTTACTGAAGGAGCAAAGCTTTCTGTGAAGCTTATTGAATCTGTGATAATAAATATCTGAGGCTATATAGTACTAAACAGTCTAGGTTATTAGTGCTTAAAACTGAACTAAGATTTTTGGGATGCCCTGCCTTTGGGGAAAAAAAAGATTGATTCTAGAGGTTATTGGATATTTTTTTTCTATGAGCAGTTGTAAGTCCTCTTTGTTTTTATTGACCTATAAATAAAATTTTCCTTTTAGTCTTGGTGAACGCTGTACTTCTGAGAGAGGTGGGGCTAATAACAATGCCTGCAATAGCAACAGCAAAATTGAGTAGTCTATTAGGGAGTTTCCCAGATTTGGTGAGAATGTGCAGTGAACCAGAGCTGAGATATATAAGTCCCTGCATTCCTCCACTACTCCAGCCCTTTATATCCCTTGAGATCCTTTGTTAAAAGTGTAACAATATAAATTTTGACAGTTAATAAGATCATTTAATAACTAATGGAACCATACATGAATTTCATGTTACAGAATTTGGTTTAATATGCAAGTAAAATGATGAAATTGGATGGGTACTTAAGTGTTCATCAGTCCTGCTCCTAGCTTCAGACATCAATGATTGTCAGTACTTTTAAAAAATGATCCCTAGGGATGGAAATTTCACAGCCTTCCTTAGAAGCTTTTCCTAAATGTTAATTGTTCTGTACGATAAGAATCATTTTGTGTATCTATCTAATCTGTCTGTCTCAGCATTTGTAAGCTCTCTTCATCTTGTTTATTTCTCTGTGGAGATAGAGAGCAATTGGTCTGTGCTCATCTTATAACGATTGTTTCTACACTAGAAGAGAGCTATTTTCATGTCTTAGCCTTATCTTTTACAGACCCAACAATTCCCTATGTCCATTGTACATATTACATCTTCATGTACATTACTTTCTATATATTTAATCATTTTCATTTCTTTTCCCTGAACTCTGTTCAATTTTTAGTTATTCTACTAAAGAGGAAATCACAACCACACTGAGAAGGACCTGATAATTGCTGGGTAATAACACTTTTTCTTACTGTCCATACAAAATGTTACAGATAATATCTTAGTATTTTGTGAGCTTGATCATTGTACATTATTCATTGAGTCCAGGATAGACTCTGCAAATTTGGTAGAAAGTTTGTTTCTTTGCTCCAAACTTTATTGTTATATTTCGTATAGAAATACTATTAATGATGTAAGTACAATGGAGAAAATTTTGGATTTAGAGTCAGGAATACTTGGATAAATTTCCCTTAGAAATTTACTAATAGGGTGTCCTTGGGCAATGACCTAGACTGTCTGCCTGAATTTTCTCAGCTATAAAATGAGACTAACAATAGCATCTGTCTCTCAAGGTTATTGTGAGGATCCAAATAAGAGTATTTGTAAGGTATTTTGCAAAATCTCAAACTTTGTTATTATTGCTGTTGTTCTTTTCCTTCTCGATGATGTCTTCCACAGCAATTATAAACGTATCTCTCCTGTCTGCTTTATTATATGTGCAAGTTGGTATGTTAGTGATGGTGGCAATGGAAAAGAGAGAGAAGAATGGTTGCAAGAATTTGTGACTTCATATCTACCTCACTGGATTTTGGGTATATTAGGAACACTGTGATTACAAGCACCTAGGGGGCAAGGACTATATCTATTTGTTTGTGTCTTTTGCAGCATTTGTTACATTAATGTATATAATTACAGTGTTCCTAATATACCCCAAATCCATTATTAATATACACCAAAATATACATTCTGTTCATAGATTGATTCTGTATCCCTTTCCCATCCTTTGTATAGGTCATATTTAGTTGTCTAAAAAAATTACTCAATAATGTGATTTGATAAATTTTTCTAATACTTTAAATTTCTATATCACAAATTTTTTTCCTACAACCTGGCTTCTCAGAAAACAAGCCCTTGATTCCTGGGTCAGTCAATCCACTCAGCTTTGAAATTCCTGAAATGATAATATGTAATGCTAGCTTTCTGGAGGTCCTCTGGAAGGGCCTTGGTCTCAGCAGGATAGACACCATGTGAATGGACAAAAATAGAGTCCAAAATCTTTATTGTCTCTTACACAGTCTGTGTCTGTCATAGTCTGACCTAATCTCAGTCTCATCCAGTTTCCTCCAGCAGTATGCCAGTCTCAACCAGTCTCCCCCTGAGTCTGATTTTGTCCCCAGTTTAAATACCCCATGATAATTACCTCATTACAGTATACTGAGTATGTGTGAACTAGAGAACCATTATATCACAATGATAAGTACTATGTATATATGTGAACTAGAGAACAATCATCTCCTTAATTCCACTGAGTTAACAACTTGTTTCAAATATATTTCTCCAAAGTCTTGACCCTCTAAAGTAATCTGAATCTGAGCTTTCTTAATTGGTGAGTAAATGAAATGCAATTTTAATTAGCCCACTGTTACCCTTTTTGATGTTTGTTGTTCAGTTGTTTGTTTCAATTATGTCCAACTCTTCATGATACATTTAGGATTTTCTTGGTAAAGGTACTGGAGTAGTTTCCTTCTTAGTTCATTTTACAGATAAGCAAACTAAGACAAACAGTGTTATGTGACTTGCCCAGGGTCATACAACTGGTACGTATCTGAAGCCAGATTTAAACTCAAGAAGATGAGTTTTCCTTACTTCCAGGTTAAGTGCTTCATACTCTGTTCCAGCTATCACTTTTACCAAGTCTGCTGCAATCAGATCATACCCATTAAACTGCCTACCCAAGATATTTTATCTTTTGCCATGTTGTCTTTCACATAGTCATATTATTTCAATCATATTTCTTTCCCTTTTTGCTTCAGGGACAATAATCAAATTAATTCTTTCTTTGCTTCTATAAAGGGCAAGCCAATTTTTTTTTTTTTTAAGTTCCAATGGCTAACCCACTTCCCTAGATCCACTCTGTTATTGTTGACTCCCTCTATTAGAATAAAAAATAGAACTAACCTAGTATGACTTTACTTTTAATAGTACTTTCTTTTGCTACCTGCATGTCTTCCTCTTCCCCCAGTCCTCTGAATTTGCCCTAGGCTAGTTACAGTTCTGCATATACTTTTTTAATTTTTTTTACAATACCTGGAAAAATACTAGTCACAAGGTACAAAATGGCTCAACAAATAAAGTAAGGTATAAATGAATGTATATTTCCCTAATTTTGTGGGATTACTCTAAATTCCATCATGTTGCTTTAGATATTGGTTTTCCTTTCCCCCTGCAGAAACTTATGACTTTTCTTTTCCTTCTTCGTCTTCTTCTTTTTTTTTCAAGCCACTGGGGAAAAAAATATCTCCTAGTATTGATAAAAAAAAAAAATCCTGGGAAAACTGGAAAGTACCTTAGTGGAAAATAGATATAAACAGACTCACCATGTATCAAAACAAAGTCAAAGTAGATAAATATTTTAGACATAAAAAGGCAAGTAAATTTTAGACATAAAAGGAAAGCAAATTAAGGAAGCATGGAAAAATGTACCTGTTACATCCATGGCTAAGGGATGAATTTATAACCAATAAAAAATAGAGAAAATTACAGAAAGTAAAATAATTCATTTGATTATACGAACTTAAAAAGATTTTACACATGTTAAACTAATGTAGCCAAAATGAGAACGTAGGAAGCTGAAAAGTTTTTTATAGCAAGTTGTTTTTGATAAAGGTCTTATTTCTCAAATAAAAATTGGCTTAAGTGTATAAAAAATAAGAGCCATTCCCCAATAGATAAATGATCAAAGAATATGAAGTTGTCAAAAGAAATCAAAATGATCAATAATTACATAAAATACACTAAATCAATTGGAGAAATACAAATTAGAAAAACTTCAAGGTACTACTTCACACCTATCAGATTGTAATTTTCCTTTTCAGTTTTATTAGTCAAACACTGGAGGGGAATGTGTAAAAATAGATACATTAATAATGTATGCAGTATTTCATTCCCTTCCCAATTACATGTAAAAACAATTTTGGCATTTTTTTTTAATTTGAGCTTCAAATTCTCTTTATATCTTTCCTCCTCATCAAGAAGGTAAGCATATTAATATAGGTTAAAAATGTATAGTCATGCAAAACATATACCACAACTTGTTTAACTATTCCCCAATTGATGGGGATCTCATTGATTTCCAATTGATTGTTATTGGTGTTCAGTCATTTCAATCATGTCAACTATTTGTGACCCCACTAGGGTTTTCTTGGCAATGATAATGGACTGGTTTACCGTTATCTTCTCCATTTTATTTTACAGGTAAGGAAATGAGGCAAATGTCTGAGGCCATATCTAAATTTGGGAAGATGAGTGTTTTTGTCTTCAGAGCTAGTACTTTATCCACTGTGCCACCTAACTGCCCTTTGATTTCTTTGCCATCACATAAAGAGCTTTAAGAAATATTTTCTTTTCCCTTTTCTTTGATATCTTTGGGATATAGACCCATAATGGTATTGCTGGATCATAGAATATACACAGTTTTATATCCATCTGTATATACTTTTGTTCTCTCTTTCCACACTTTCTTTAGTTGGGTGTGTTGTTGTTTTTTTTTTTAACCTTCTCTTACTCTCCCTTCTTACTAATGTTCTTTTTTACCCACCCCACCTACTACTTTATCTTCTATCACCCCTCCCCCTTCTCTTAGTAATGATATTTTTTACTCACTCCTCCTACTACCTTATTTTTTTATCAACCCTTCCTTGCCCCTTTCTCTCCTCTTTTATCCTCATGTTTCTGCCCTCCCTTCTGTCTTGTCCCTCCCTTTTCTTTTCCTCTTTCTCCTCCTACTTCTTTATATATAAAATAAACTTCAATACCCAATTGAATGATTAAGTTATTCACTCTTAGAGCCAAAACTAATGTAATCAAGCTTCAGACAATGCTCATCCCCCTCCCTTTTTTCCTCCTTGATTTAGTAGATCTTTTGAGCTTCTTGGTGTGAATTAAGTGTTCTATTTTATGTTCCCTTTCCTCTTTTTCCAGTCCAGACATTTTCCACACCTTAATGTCTTTTTCTTTGATTCATCACATCAGATTCCATTCACAATCACACCCTCAGTCCATGTGATGCCCCCCTCTGTCTGCTCTAGTGTCAGATACAGTTTTCAAGAGTTATAGATATTATTTTCCCATCTAGGGATCTGGAGAGTTTAACCTTTAAAAATACTTTTCCCCCCTGTTTACCTTACTGTGGTTCTCTTGAGTCCTATATTTATAGATTAAATTTTCTGTTTAGTTCTGTTTTGTTTTTTTTTTCAATAGAAATGATTGAAAGTCTCTTACTTCATTGAAGCTCCATCTCCTCCCCTGAAAAATGATGCTGAATATTGCTGAGTAGTTAATTCTTATTTGTAACCCCAGGTCCTTTGCCTTCTAGAATATTTTATTCCTGGCCCTCCAATTTTTTTATTGTTGAACTGCCAGATCCTGGGTAATCCTGACTGTATTGTATTTTAAAAATGATTATGGGCAGCAGGTTATGTAGGTAAATGAGCAGGCTGAGTTGGCCATCTTTTACTGCTTTGCATACTTAAAAGAGAATATTCTTAAGGGTTTGTTTTTTTTTTTCTATTTTAGAGATAGATATTGGGCATGAGATTTCAATCCTATGTGGGAATTCCTAGGGGAAGAAACTTCTGTCAATGAAGTTTAGGTATTGAAGAATTGCCTTGAGACTTGAGAACTAAATGATTTGCCCAAGGATTTGTAGGTAATGTGCCTAAGAGTTAAGACTTGAATGGAACTCCTCCTGACTTCAAGATCACTTCTTTCACCATTGCACCAGACTCTCTCTTTTCTATTTTGCACAATAAGAATGATATATATATATTTTTTTATTTAACTGGGAGTAATGAATATATTCCTATCTCTAGGTATTATTCATTTTTTAACATACATATAGACATACTGTTATGCCACAGTTCCCTTTTAATGTCCTGACCCAGTTTCCCTAACTGTTCTATTCAGTTACTCTGCCTCAGGTTATAACCATTCCCTCTTAATGTTAGGATAAAGGTCTTATATCTTAGACCTTAGGCTAAACTTATTCCCTCTTAATGTTCGATGGGATAAAGGTCTTTATCCATTTTAGACATCATTACAATATCAGGAACCTCTCCAGTATATCCCTCCATTATGTCATCCTCATCCTTGGTTCCTTCCCCCATTAGGTCATCCCCATTCAGGTACCTCCCCCATTATATCATTGTTCTTGTTACCCTATAAAAGAATCTTGTATCTGACATTCACTGCTGGATTCTTTGAGATGATAGTCTCATTCACCCCTGGGACCAAACCATGGATCCATTTGGTCCCAGTAAATCTCTTCCATTTAATAAATCATTAAATACTCTCTAATCTCTATCTTGCTCAGTTACATTACAATACTAACCAGTAAATGTATAAACTGAGATAAAAAGCTCCAAAAATTTAGATTTTATGTTACAGAGATTTACTATTGATGTAAATTGTCTCTTTTAACTTTTGGAGGGGCCCTGAAACTTCATCCCCCTTTGGGAGAGAATTCCTGAGTCTCAAACCCTTTCAGACTCTTGGGAGGGGCCACACCCTTCTGTGCATAAGAGAAACTTCCAAGATAAGTAATTTCTTTCAAATTAGAGATCTTGGCCAGGGACATAATCATCACCCTCTATTGAATTGAAGATTAGTCCCTCAAACAGCAACCAGGCCCACAAACTCCCAGTTAAGTGATCTCATTCAGTTGGAGATCTCATAGTCGATAGCCCTTTATTGAGTGGCTCAAACTGTTCCCCAACCCAAAGTGTACCCAATATAACCAAATGTTAAACCTATCTTTGCAGAAGTTCTAACAGGATTATGCCCATTGCTGAAGATATTTTCTTCTTAATGTAACCCACCTTTGCTATATTCCTTTCCCACTAAGACTTCCTAGCAGACTGTCTTCTTGGGTAAATAAATTCCTTTTGCCACACAGATTTCAGATTTGGGAATTCTTTTGCAAAGAACCTGTGACACCAATCAGAGGAAATCTCTCACCCTCTATTCTCATAGCTCATCACTATGATGCTAATTTTTTGGGGAAAAAAAGGTTTGGTGATCATATTCACTATAGATGACTCTCCAGTGAAATACCTTGCTGAAACTACTTGCTCAGAATGTTGAAATGATATTTGATTTTTCTTTATATCCCAAGTCTTTAGAAATGTTGTAGCAATCTCATACAACTTAAATCTAATACATGACAGTTTTTATTCAGATATTTATTATGTGAAAACTCATCTTGGCAGAAACTTTGAAGAGTTCTATCATTTTTATGTAGGATGTTTCTCCAAGGAAGTGCATTTATTGACTGTTGGGTGAAAATGTGATCTTTATGCAAAATGATTTTGTTCAAGCAACATCTGCTGTGTGCTTTTAGGGATACATTTACACAATGATGTTGGCAGAATGATAAGAAAAGGTTAATTTAAAATTCCAAATATTTCCTTAAGAAAGTATAAGGCAATTTGGCTTCTCATGATCTGAGAAGGAAATTCTCCCAAGGTTACAATGATTTGGAAAAATATCTGATATTATTTTAACTATCAAACAGATTTTAGAGAAAGAAATGAGTTTTGGCAGAATGAAAATAAATTTAATATTTTTAAGAAGTCTGAATTAAAATATTTTCTGAGTTGTGAGAAGAAATATTTTGTCAGGGCTTTGTAGTTAGCTTTTATATCTAAATGTCTAAAATTAATGCCAGAGAAGTGGGACCCATTGTGATAGGGCAAAATGTCACCTATCAGAGAGAGAATCCAGCTTCAGAGTCCAGTATTCTAGTGGGCAAGAAGAACTAGGAGAAAACTAAATATTTTTGAAAGAATCTGAAAGGAAAAAAAAATTGTTCACTGTATAAAAAGATTTAAAGAGAGTACATAAAGTTGTGAAAAGAGCCAGAGTTGAAAGAATGTCCTTTAAAGGTAAAGGTACTGGTGAAATGATAAATAATGCTGCCATATATTGTTTTCCAACAGCTAATTTATATCTAATTCATGTATAGGTCAACACATGATGACATGTCATTGGCCCGCTTCAAAAATGAAGGATTAAACAATTGTATACAACTATTTTGAGGAGTTGAAAGTTTATGTCTGGAAATTCCAAATAAATTAATTGCTTTTGGATTATAGAACAATTATATTATAATCCTATGTCATATCTTTTAAAATGTGCATTCAAAAATGTGTCCTCAGTTTTTGTAGTAACCCATGAAGAGGTACTGATCTGAGGCCTTAAAAGTTATATAAGAAGCCATTTGAAAAGTCAGTTTTAGAAGAGTCAGATTAACCAATAGATGTTGTGTTTCTCCTCTTCTTGAAGAGGACCATGACATCAGGGAGATAATGCTATGATGTGCAAGTGAATTGGATTTAAGGGAGGGAAGGCTATGTAAGGTCACCTGCCTCACTTTTCCCTCCAGAGCCATCTGGGTCCAGTGGCCAGATATAGATCAGGATGACTGGAGATGGCCCTGGATATAGTGGGAGATCTTGGCCTTTTTAAGTTAAGGTCTTCAATAGGTCTCAGTTTGACTGAACTCATTCAATGATTAAGGTTAGGTAGTAACTGAGGCAAAGAATCTCTTTCACCTAGTCAAAAAAATCTAAATAAATAAATAAATGAATGAATTTGAGAGGGGAAGACCCTCAGGATTTTTGGACAAAACAGAAATGATTAGTATTTATAGTCAATCTGAGTCAATCAGGACTAGAATAATAACTAAATAAGGCTTCTAGTAGCCATTGGTAGCACATAAGAATCAGATTGGTTTTTAAGGCATGGTCTTAAAAAATGTAATCAGTAAACCCCAAGATATCTTGAGAGGGTTCAGAGGTACAAAAGAGAAAAACTGTTTTTAAGAGCATCTGTAGATAAGGGTATAATATCCTATGTAGACAAAGGGAGGATAAAATAAGGAGGAAGGGAGGGAGGAAGAAAGCAAAAAGCAAGGAAGCAAGGCTTCCAAATGACCAATTCAAGTTTGTGGATCAGCTTTACTAAGGGACATGCTGACCTTGAGTTTTAGAGCTTTGAGTCTAAACATAAATATTTTCTAAAATCACTAACAAAAATATATTACTTGCTCAGTAAGCTGTTCCTTGGACCCAGATAACTAAGTTGCTGGTTTAACTGTTTTTTATAGACCCTGTTTTTAGCAGCCTTAATATTTCTAACATGAGTTAGAGTCAAAATTATGGTTCCCTTGATCATAATTGCCAATCACTAAAAAGATAAAAGATAGAGATTGACCCCAAAACTATGGCATTCCATGGCCTGACACCCACATCAGAACTTTTTTCTTCTTTCTTGAAGCACTTATTAGTCAGAATGAAAGGAGATGATTATGTTTTCTTGCAACAAGAATTTTCACATTTCTTCACTAGTTATTTCAAAGTTCACAGAGATCATCACTCATGTTGTAATTATTGCCTATATCTTCCCATAAGTGTGAATGGAGTGCTCCACCCACCAACCTACGGGAATTTTTCAATTTCTCTTTATGTTTTTAAGGGTATCTTCTTTTTTCACTCCCATAATTCTCTGAATCCAGATTCTCTTTCACAAACCCTTGTTTATATAAGGTATTACAATCTACTAACAACCACAAAGCACCTTTCTACTGCCCCATGGAACATAATCCTTTCTAAGGTAACAATGCTTATTTTCAAGGTTTATCTTTATCAAAGGACTTTCTCATTCCAGGATAGAATAGAAATTGAAAAAATTTTCCCTCAATGGTAATATTTTTTTGGTGATTCAGAATGTGAATGGCTAGTTGTTTCAAGCCCTGGAAAACTTCTATACTTCTTTGACAATAACCATAATGCCTCAAATGATTTGGCATAACAATCAACATGGAAAGAAGCAGTGATTAAAGTATGTTTTGAGGAGAATATCTATGATCACATAAACTCTTTTTTTTTTTTAAATCTTCACTCTGTCCTTCCATTATCTTCCTTTATCACAGTTCCTCATCCCTCCCTTTCTCACCTACTTCTCCCTCTCCCTTTCTTTCCCCATTCCTTCTTTTTCACTGACCGTCTGTGATGCTTCTCTGGCTCTATCCCTCCTCTCTAGAAACACATGTTCAACCAGGGAATGGTAAGACTCAGACTATATTCCTTTTAGTGCCCCTACTGGAAGAGAATGCCTAAGGATAAAAAATGCAGGTTCCTGGAGGTCAATAAGTAATTCCCAGTTTGTCCAGAAGGAAGGGACTGATGAAGAAATAATTCTCTCCCTCCCTCCCCAACAATCCAATATAGTTTTATCTGATAACTAGCTAGTTATATAGATCAATAAACAGTGAAATAAAGGAATGTTGGAAGATAGAATAGAAAACCAAATATTAATGAAAAGAAAAGGTACTAATTGCTATCCTCTTTCAGCCCCAGATTATCTGGATTAAGAGAAGGGCCAGGAAAGGGATGCTAATCCATACTTTTTCTAACCCTTCATTGAATCCAAGAGCAAGAGCCAGCAATTTTCTGTAACTCTACTAATTCCTTGAAATTATATCATATCAACCTCAGAAAAGCTGACCTGAAATCACCAATCACCTGATGAGTACAATTCAATTAATAATGAAATGGGTTCCATTGAAAAGGATTTTTTAAATTTCCATCTCTTGATCAACAAAATTTTAGGTCATGAGTAAGAGGATCCCATTGGCCACAAGGAATTTCCATTAAATCATGGAAGATGAGATATCTACACAAAACTACTTTATTAATAAATAGATTAACTTAAATATGACATTTGGAAGCAAGGAACAGGAAAGTTCAGAGGAAGGAGAAGTAGGAATCTGAAGCAATATATTTCTCAAAATAAATTTTATTTCAACCTTCTCTTTCTATGCTTCTGTTCTTGTGAAGACTTACTTTTCCTTCTCTCCAGAGATCCAGACAATCAAAGGAAACATTTTAAGACAACATTAATATTGTCAACAGTGTGTACAATGAAACCTGAATAATGTGCATCTAGTAGCCACAGGCTTGATGAATTTAGAAGCAAGACAAATCTGACCTCAGGTGACTAGATGTAAATATCACTGAGAATTATTCTATGAAAAAGATTATTTTCATTATTCTATGAAATTATTCATATGAATATGTGAATATTATATTTGTTAATTATTCCATGAAAATAGAATTATTCTATGAAAATTATTCTAACCCATTATTCTATGAAAAAGATAAATCTGAGAACTTAGTAAAAAGACAGAAGCTAGAAGCTCTATGAGGACGTAGTGTTGTGCCACAGTTTCCTTTTATTGTTCTGTCTCAATTTCTTGAATTGTTCTGCCTCAATCCCCCTGGTTGCAACCCCTCTTCCTAACTATTAGGATTGATATAATTAGGGCTGACATAATTAGGGCTGAAAGTCCTGACCAATAGCATCCCATAGGCAGATAAGTTACTTAAAGATATCTCTTAAGTGTCTTATCTCTTACAAATCTCTTGTTCCAGACTTTCTGCCTCTAGCTGACTACCCTCTTCACTCCCAGTTTATCAGAATTTATGATTCTATCCCCAACCTGTCAGAATCAAATTGATGGTCCATTCCTGGAAATTCCCATGCTCACCATTGTTCAGACTACACCTCTTGCCTCTGTGTTCCCTGATCTCTAGAGCCATAAAATCATTGGATTCTCACATTCAATGCTTAATTCTTTGACTTGAAAGTCCAATTCAGCCCTGGGGGGACAAATGGAATCTGATCTGCCCCCAGAAAATATCTCCCTCTCAGAAAATAAAATAAATTATTAAAAACTCTCTAATCTCTATATTGCCTCAGTTTCTCTGGCATTACAATAGGAGTTATCACTTTTTTCTAGGCAGAGTAAAGGAAAACCCAAAAGATCTCCCAACACCAGTATCCTAAAAATTTTGCAGGCTGAAAAAAATGCTAGGACATGATTGATAGGATCCCATTGGCCACAAGGAATTTTCAGTAAGTGAGGGAAAATGAGAAATCTACACAAAATCACTTTAATAATAAATAACCTTAAATATGACACTTAGGAGCAAAGAACAGGTTAGTTCAGAGGAGAGAGAAGTAGGAATCTGAACTAATACATTTCTCAAAATAATTTTTTCCTACTTTCTTTTTGTGTGCTCTTGTTTTTCTGTAGACCTACTTTTCCTTCTAATCAGAAAGCCATGCCATCAAAGGAACATTTTAAAATACCATTGATATTGTCAACAATGTGTACAATGAAACATGAATACTTTGCACCTAGTAGCCACACCTGATGAATTTAGAAGGAAGAGAACTCTCTGGCCTCATGTAACTAGGTGTAAACACCACTGAGAATTAAAGCCCATTATTCTATGAAAAAGATAAATCTGAGAATTCAGTAAAAATACAGAAGCTAGAAGTTCTATGAGAACATTGAAATTCTCACTATTTCTAGGCAGAGCAAAGGAAAATCCAACATATCCTAACAGCAGTATGCTAAGAACTTTGCAGGCTGAATGTAAGGAAAAGAGATACTATCAACTCTCTTGAGAAGAATATCTGAGAAGGAAGGAATGAAAAATAATTTTCACTTCGAATTGAGGGGCAAGATTACTATGGACTGAAGGCCATAAGTGGGACCACCATAGTGAATGGAACCTTATTGCCCTTCAAAAGAATAAAGGTGACAATTAAGATATATATGAAGTGAAAAGCACTATCAAATCACAGATTTTTTTTTTTTTTTGCATGGGTGGAATAGAGGGAGGGCTTAATCAAAGGAAGACATAGAAAGACCCCAACAACTCAGTCCTACAATTGACTTGCTAAAGACTTTTTCTGCCAGAGTTCCAGGGAAAGAGTTAGTCCTATTTATCCTGAAAGGAGGAGAACAGAATCAAAAGTAAATTTCTCTCAGGAAAATATCTATGTTTCTCCATAAACTTTAAGGAATGCCATCTCAGTCTAGTAAAAAGAATAATTAATTGGAGAGGGGACAAAAATGAGAATTGGAGGAGAAAAAAAAAATTCTGTGTTGAACATGTGTTTTGGGGGGATGGTATGAGTAGTGATGGAGAGAACTTAAGAGTACAGAGATGATGAGTTGGGATTGTCCTTACCTTATTGTTGTATTAGATAAAAAATAGGATTGTTCTCAGCCTTTAAAATGAGATCAGTTATTCTTAAACTACTAGGTATAGTTGTAAGTTTGGCCAAATCAGAGTTTTTAGCAGTATATAAGAGACAGCAAAGATATGTCTTCAGAATATGATGTCTCTAAAGTGTGGATTAAGAAGAAAAGATGGGAGTTCTGGGGGCAGAGCCAAGATGGTGTGGTGAAGCCAGGAAGCAGCTTGATTACATTAAATCAAAAAAGGTTTTTGCACAAAGAAAACCAATAGAAGCAATTCCAGTGAGTTAGCACCTTGTAAGAATCCTTGTTTCCAATTCAGAGTTCTGGCCCATAACAGACATACATAGCTGGGAAAAAATTTTTTTACAGCCAGTGTTTCCAATAAAGGCTTAATTTCTAAAATATATAAAGAACTGTGTCAAGTCTGTTAAGAATACAAGCCATTCCTCAATTGAGATGATGAAATGAAAGCCATCTATAATTATATGGAAAAATGCTCTAAATCATTATTAGTTAGAGAAATACAAATTAGAATAATTCTGAGGTACCACATCAAACCTCTTAGATTGACTAACATGGCAGGAAAAGATAGTGAGAAATGTTAGAATGGATCTGGGAAAGCTGGAACACTAATACATTATTGGTGGAGTTGTGAACTGATCCAACTATTCTGGAGAGCAAATTTGGAACTATGCCAAAGGGCTATTAAACTTGCACAGCCTTTGATCCAGCAGTGCCATTACTGGGTCTGTATCTCAAGAAAATCATAAAAAAGGGAAAAGGACCTACATGTGCAAAAATGTTTGTAGCAGCTCTTTTTGTGTTGTCAAAGAATTGGAAAATGAGCAGAAGCCAGTAAGTTGAGGAATGGTTGAATGATCTATGATATAAGAAGGTAATACAATATTATTTTATAAATAATGATGAACAAGCTGATTTTAGAAAGGAAAGATTTACATGAACTGATGCTGAGGGAAACAAGCAGAACTGGGAATCCATTGTACACAATAATAGCAAGAATGGGTGATGATCAACTCTGAAAGACTTGGTTTTTCTCAGTGGTTCAGTGATCCAAGGCAATCCCTATAAACTCTGAATGGAAAATGCCATTTGCATTTAGAAAGAGAACTATGTAACTGAATGTAAATCTATATACAATATTCAATTTTTTCCCTATTTTTCTTTCTCTCATGATATTTCCCCTATGTTCTGATTTTTCTCTCCCAACATAATTTGTGAAAAAATGTGTATTAAAAATTAATGTTCATGTATAATCAGAAAAAAGTAAAGCAAAAAAAGAGAAAGAGAAGATGAGAGTAGGAAATAGTAAAAAATACCCTATCTCTTTGGAGGGGATAGCTCAATTTCATCACTGGGTATATCAGTTTTCCTGATCTGCTCCCTGGCGACAAATTGACCTATTATAAACAAAACAAAACAAAAACTAGACTGATTATTTAGTCTTTTCATGATGAGTAGGGGTGAGACTCCCAGTAAGATAGACTTTTTGTGTACTCTGCCTATAAGATAGACTTGATGTGGATCTCTGAGTTACACAACTTTTAGATTCCCTGGTTTTATTTGAAGGCAGACATATTTGGGATGTTGGATGAATCTGCTCAGGATGTATGATGGATAAGAGATAACCTCTTTTGCAGACCCTTTATTGCCTCTGAATCCCTGAAATACAACATGTTCAAAAATGCAACATGTACAAAAGTTCTGAGATGCCTTTGGATGACACAGAAATGCCATGGTCAAAATTCTCACTGACTCTTTCTAAGTAACACAGATGTCAAAAGCTTAATTGAAAGGCTCAAGACAGAGCTCACTTGCTTCCATCTGCATGGGCTACTTTATTGACCCGGTTGTTATCAGCTGTGGCCATAGCTTCTGCAGAGAGTGTCTTCTCCAGTGCAAGGAGGGAGCTGGTGACACATTAACCTGCAAAAAATGTAGACAATTCATCCAAATTAGCAATTTGGTTCTCAGCCTGAATCTGCAGAAGCTTTCTAAGGCTGGCAAAAGAATCATTCTTCATTTGCTTCAGAGCATGGTGGCCTTGGCCCTCTGTGATCAACACTAGGAAAAAGAGAAGTTCTTCGGTGAGGAAGATCAGAAACTCCTCTGTGAGTCTTGTTCAATAACTCAAGAACACAGGGATCACTGAATTCTTCCCCTGGCCAGTGCTATTGCTGAAGGCAAGGTATGAGTAGCTGCTCACTCTCAATCCCTGCCATAGGAGAAATAGTACTTGTTCATTCAACTATCTTTCTGGCCCACTGCCGTATTTTAAAAGTAACTCAACCTAATGGGTACAAGGGAAATTAAGGGGCCTTAAGTCTATATACAACCCACTTATTTTTAAGATGTTTCCAGTCTCAGAACCCACATTTTGCATGCACACCAACCAGCAAAAAAGGCGACTTCAATCCCTAAGACCCGAATTTTCAGGGAGAGAAAGGGAAGGGCAGGTTAGAATGGCTCTCCTCTCATAATGCAGTCATTTCTCCATTTTCAGGAGTGGTATAGAGACATAAGGCTAGTGAAAGAGCAACCAAAGTCTGATTCTAAACACTTCTGCATAAACTTAATTTATGCTAATATGGTCATGTCCCTGGAAAAGAGTTCTAAAGGAGAGACAGAACTGTGAACAAGTGAGCCTGGGATCTCTGAGAAAAACAATGTTATATAAATAGACTAAAAAGCAGAACACTAAATCTCTTTTTCCCCCCTCCTCAGGATATGAAAGACATCTTGGCTAGGTAAGTTTCTATTCTGTGTTCAGATAATTCAGAAATGCAGAATCTGTGAAGGAGTATGATTTTTTGAAGGGGGAAATTGAGATCTACTTTGCTGGAACATAATGAAATATTTGATCCAGATAAGGCTGTGGAGCTTTGTTTAAAACAAATATATCCAAGTATATCTTGTTTGTAGGAAAAAGAAGCTGCTAAACTAAAAAACGGAGCTTTCTTTCCCTTTCTGGAGCACCTGCCCCATCACTGGCTTGAAAGAGATACTCATGAGCTATCACAGTAAGTCACACATATTCATCTCGATTAACATTTGGGGAATTCCCAGGGGTTCTCATATTGTTTCTAATGTTTCCTCAATGTGTGCTAGTATGCACAAATGACTCCTTTCCCTTCAGTGTTTGTTATCCCATATAGATCCTTCCTATCCTTATAAGCCTACTGAGATACTTTTCAAATTTCCTATGATATTTCAACAGGCTTGAATGCTCCTAAGTATTTCACTGATTATCTCAGCTATTTTCCTAAATAGCTGGACCATTTCACAGCTGTGCCAGTCAGGAATTAATGTGCCTAATATCTCACTTCAGCACTAGTCTTGAATTTTTCTAACTTTTATTTTGACCATTTGAAAAATGTGGTTATGCTCCAGAATTTGAAGATTAATTTGTTTAATTATTAGCATGTATTGTTTTATTATTCCTGTGGATCAATTTATTCATACAATGTAGCCAATTCTTCAATTGTGGAATGACTTAAGATTTCTCCTAATTCCATATGGATTTCGTACACCACACTGCTCACTTGATGATTTGTATATAGGAAGGATAAAATTTGGCTGTCTTATAGTAGGTCCATTTGTTCTTCATATAGTACATTTTTGTTGTTGACTTTTTTTCTTTATCATTCTGTTTTTATTCAAGTATATATTGAGAATTCTCTAGTATTCAGCCTCTCTTCCATTGTATTAGTTTTCCTGTTAGCTTGTGGACCATTCTTAAGTTTTTTCTGATGCTTTATTTCCATTTTTGAGGTTCTACAGCAAAGCTGGGCTTCATTACAAAAACTAGGGATTTTCTTTGTTCTTAACTTCCCAGATGTACAGCCTGCTATTTTTTTCCCCCTTTTTTTCTAGGGGACATTCTCCTATACTTTTCTCTAAAGATTAGGAGAGAGAAGTTTGTAGGCCAAAGGGACAGTAGAAATGGTAATACTGAATATTCCTGACAAAGATCATGATTTAGTTTGAATGTCATAGTGGACAGTGTATCTGCTAGAATGCAAGGAGCTACAGCTCCAGGCAAGGAAGAAGATTACATCTTCCTATAAAGGGATTAAAGTGATCATGGGAAAAAAAGGGAAATGTTTCACTAGAGATTGTGATGCAGTGATAGAATGGCATTTCCTCCTCTAGCATGGTCAAGTAACATGTTTTCCCCCAAGTATTTCAGTGAGGAATATTCTATTCGTTTCCCAACTGGTAGGTTGATGCTGGCTCTAGTTCCATATGCCCCATTACTCTCCAGTATTACCCCATTTCTCAACTAGGCATTTCACTGGAAATGCTTTAATGTGTTTTTAAATGTTTTTTTGTATCTCTAATAGGTCCTTGTTCTAATCTATTTCTTCTTTGGAATTGTTGATGAATCTTTGATCTTGTTCATATTTCATCAAGTCATTCTACAAAGGCCTATCTTGCAAGATGAATTATTTCCTTGTCAACATTCTCAAATTACTTGCTTCTCACTTGGTTTCAGGGGTTTTTAAGTCTCAGCCAGTGCTGCACATATGTAGGGCTTTCTGACTCTTTGACTTTTTTTTCCTTTCTTTTCTTCTTATATTTCACCCTTTCTCTCACACCCTTTTCCTTCCTTCCTTCCTTCCTTCCTTCCTTCCTTCCTTCCTTCCTTCCTTCCTTCCTTCCTTCCTTCCTTCCTTCCTTCCTTCTTTCTTTCCTTCCTGCCTTCCTGCCTGTCTGCCTGCCTTCCTTCCTTCCTGCCTTCTTATCTTTCTTCCTGACATTCTATTTGACCACACTAAGTGGTTAATAATATATTCCTAAATATTCGGTGAATGATTTCAAGCATAAGATATTGCATTTAATGCTAGAAGGGTCCTAAAGTTTATCTGCTTAAAAAAATCTTTATTTTATATACCAAGACACTGAAGCACTAAAAAACTTAGGTGCTTGTCCTAGGAAGTCAGATGCAGGATAGTCCCCTTGACAGTTCTTATATAATCTCAAATGGATTGTGATATACTCCACATAGTGAGGTTTTCCAGAACTAGGATTTTCTTTGTTCTTAACTTCCCAGATGTACAGTCTGCTATTTTTTTTTTTTCTCTCTTTTTCTCTAGGGGACATAACTGGATTCTGAAACAGCCTTTTCTTATCTCATCCTTTTTAAAGATTTGAAGACTGTGGAATATACAAGGCTCCCATATGATGTACCTGTCAATGAAAAAATGATTTTACTGTGTTGTTATTGTATTGAAATGGGGACCCAGACTTTCATCTCAGGAAAATACTATTGGGAAGTGAAAGTGGAAAATACTACAGAATGGTTGGTGGGTATCTGCACAGATTCAGTTAGCAGAAAGGGGAAAATCTCCTTATCCAGTAAAATAAATCTTAGCTCCTTTCAAATATAGAAATAATTTCTTTCTCTGGGATTCACAACGTGGATTTTATGAGAACCCACTTATTAATAAATTGGGCATTTTTCTTGATTATGAACAGGGACATATAACATTTTATGATGTCTCAGACAATTTTATTTACAGTCCCCTAAACCTACCCTTTCAAGGACCTCTTTGTCTTTGCTTTTCTCCTTGCTGCCCTTATGAAGAAAACATCCCTAAAGGTCCTTGGAGAGATCAGGAAATGGTTGTTAATTATAATTACTATAGGAGACTCTTAATAATAATAATAATGTGACTAAAAATAAGATGGAAAATGACTTTGTACTCATTTGATCGTATGTGGAAATGATCAATAAAGTTACAAAACCAATGAGAATAAAATCTTTTTTTTTGTACTGTGTACCACCTCACTGATTCTTCACTGAGAACTTCCACAATATTTTGCAAAGTCAATCCATACATGTGGATTTATTATTTTCCTATAGCAAATGGAAATGGATGTCATATACAAACACTATTTCTAAGTCAGATACGTATCATAAATACATTTTTATACCTACCTATGTATACATATATTTTCTCAATATATGTGTGTATGAATATATATAGATGAGTATGTACATATGTATGAATGTATGTATATAGACACATATGTCTGTATACATTTTAAAAAGTTGTTTAAAGTCATGTCTGACATTTCATGACCCTTTTTTTGGTGTTTTGTCAGAGTGAAAGGGGATGATTATATTTCTTACAACACAAGTTTTCACATTTTTCCTTACAAAGTTCACATCTTGTGTTGTGATTAACTATATCCTTTCATAAGTGAATAGAATGTTCCAACCACCATCTACAAAAATGCACACTGACAACTAACACACTTTATATATATTTCTTTTTCCCCTGAGGCAATCGGGATTAAGTGACTTGCTCAGGGTCACAGAACCAGGTAGTGTTAAGTGTCTGAGGACAGATTTGAGCTCTGGTCCTCCTGACTTTAGGGCTGGTGCCACCTAGCTGCCCCGTACCTTTGTACTCTTTTTCACATCTAGAGCTATCTGAATCCAGATATTCTTTTATACATCCTTATTTTTAAGGACAACCTGCTAACAACTGCAAAAACCTTGCTACTGTCCCATTGAACATGTTCCTTTACAAGGTAACAATGCTTATTTCCAAGGTTTATCCTTACCAAAGAACTTCCTCAATCCAGTGTGGAATATAAATTGAAAAACATTTTCCCTAAACGGTGATATTTCCTTAATGATTCAGAATGTGAACATTCTTTGACAATATCCGTAATGCCTTAAGATTTTGGCATAACCATTCACATGGAAAGAAACTGAGTAATTTGGGAGAATATGTATTCTCACGTATATCTATATTCCTCCTCTTCACTTCTTTTTCCTCTCCCTTTCTTTCCTCATTCCTTCATTTCCCTTTTCCCCTTCTTTGTCCCTTTAAAAAATTCCTTTTAATATTTTTTCTTATCTACATTCTTCCTTTGATCCAAATCTTGCTTATCTTCTGTTCTGTTTCTGACCTGAGATTCGTAAGAGGTACCAACTGTTCATAGGACTGACTGAATGAATCTTGGAAGGGAGTTTAGGACTAGTAGGAGGGGGCTTTACTGTGGGCAGCTATAGAATTGACCAATCTCTGCTATTTCTCCAGTTCTAACTTTCTTAACTACAAATACATGCTCAAGCAGGGCATGATGACCCTCAGGCTATATTCCTTTTAGATCCCATATTGGAAGAGAATGCCTTCAGGTAAAAATGCAGGTTCCTGGAGGTCAATACTTAATTAATTCCTAGTTTGTCCACAAAGAATGAACTGATGAAAATATAATTCTCTCTTTTCCAAACAATCCAACAGGTATTAGATACCTTGATAGCTATCTATCTATCTAGATAGACAGACAGACAGACAGACAGACATAAAGGAATGTTGGATGATAGAACAGAAAACCAAATAATAATGAAAAGAAAAAGTACTAGTTGTTGTCCTTAATTGCCCAAGTAATTGCAGCTCATGTTCTTTCTAATCCTTTCCCTTTGCACTCCCCAGAGTTCATTGAATCCATAACCAAGAGCCAGCAGCTAATTCAAATGTAATCAAAAGAAGTGTAAATCATAAGATATAATCTGACATTAATTAATTGATCAGAATCCTTGGATATAAATCCTGCTTCCCACCCACCCCCCACCCAGTTTTCTGCTTCCTTTCTAATCTTGTCTGCAATGGTTTTGTTTGTACAAAACCTTTTAAATTTAATATAAAAATTATTCATTTTGCATTTCATAATGTTCTCTAGTTATTCTTTGTCCACGAATGCCTTCCTTCTCCACAGTTCTGAAAGGTATATTATTCCTTGTACTCCTAATTTATTTATAATATCACCCTTTAGTCTAAATCATGAACTCATTTTGACTTTATCTTGGCAGAGGGTGTTAGGTGCTGGTCAATGACTAGTTTCTGCCTTACTATTTTCCAATTCCCCCAACAATTTTTGATAGTGAGTTCTTATCCAAAAAGTTAGGGTCTTTATGTTTATCAAACACTGTATTACTACAGTCATTGACTATTATTTCTTGTGAATCTAATCCATTCCACTGATCAACTACTCTGTTTCTTAGCCAGTACCAAATGATTCTGATGAACTCTATTTTATAATATAGTTTTAGGCCTGATACAGCTAAGCTACATTTTTTTTTTTTACATTAATTCCCTTAAAATTCTTGACCTTTTGTTCTTCCAGAGGAACTTTGTTATTATTTTTTCTATCTCTATAAAGTAATTTCTTGGAAGTTTGACTGGTATGGTACTGAATAAATAGATTAATTTGGGTAAAATTGTCATTTTTATTATATTACATTATTTTTATTATCTACAGTTATTTAAAATGAAATTTCACTTTGCTTCTGGACTTTGCTGGTAACAAACAGATATGCTGATAATTTATGTGGAATAATTTTGTATTCTACAACTTTGCTAAAATTGTTAATTGTTTCTAGTAGTTCTCTAAGATGCTTTAAGTATACAATCATAATTTCAAAGAGTGATAATTTTGTTTCCTCATTACCTTTTCTAGTGTCTTTAATTTATTTTCTTTTCTTATTGCTAAAGCTAGCATTTTTAATACAATATTGAATAATAATGATGATAGTGGGCAATCTTGTTTCAACTGATCTTATTGGGAATATTTCTAGTTTATCCCCATTGCATATGATGCATACTGATTGTTTTAGATGACCATTTTAAAGAAAACTCCATTTATTCCTATGCTTTCTAATGTTTTTAATAGGAATAGGTGTTAGATTTTTTCAAATGCTTCTTCTGCATCTATTTAGATAATCATAGGACTTCTATTAGTTGGATTATTAATATATTGATATGGTTTTTTCCTATATATTTCCACATCTGTGTCATAAAAGGAATTTGGTAGGTCTCCTTTTCACATTTTTTCCCCAAATAATTTGCATTGTTTTGTAATTAATTGTTAAATGTTTGGTAAAATTCATTTGTAAATCAATCTGGACCTGGAAATTTTTTCTTAGGGAGCTGATTGATAGCTTGCTCATTTTTTTTTTCTTAAAATAGGATGATTTAAGTAATTTATTTCCTCCTGTGTTAATCTGGGCATTCTATATTTTTGTAAATATTCATCCATTTCACTTACACCATCAGATTTATTGGCATACAGTTGTGCAAATAGCTTCTAACTATTGCTTTAATTTCCTCTTCATTGGTGATAAGTTCACCCTTTTCATTTTTGATACTGGCTATTTGATTTTCTTCTTTCCTTTTTGATGACCACCTCCCTCAAACAGTCCTCCCCCTTTATAGCCCCTTCCCCCTTTTACACCTTTTCCCTAATTCTTCTGTTTTTCCTTCTTTTAGTCTTTCCCTTTCTTTTCCCCCTTTCCCTCCCACTTCCCTCTAAAGTGAGACAAGTTTTTCTGTGAAATCAAATATGTCTGATATTCTTTTTTAGAGCCAAATCTGATGAGAGTAAGATTCACACAATGCTCATCCCCTTCTCTTCTTTCTCTCAATTATAATGGTTTTCTTTGCCTCTTGATGAGATGTAATTTCCCTTATTTTATCTCCTTTTCCCTCTTTTTCCAGTATGATCTCCTTTTCCATCTCTAATTTCTTTTTCATTTTATCATAATAAAGCCAAATTATACCCACATTCTCTAAATATACCCATAATAGAAATATAGTTCTCAAGAGTTCTTTCCTTTTTATCTTTTTATGCTTCTTGTGAGTTCAGTGCTTGAAGATCAATTTAACTAGAATTTGATCTAGTTTGCTTTTTAATAAAGTCAACTTTTTAATTTATAAGTATGAATAGTTTTCTTGCTTTCAATTTTATTAATTTCCCCTTTTATTTTCAGAATTTCAAATTCAGTATTTAATTGGGGATTTTTAATTCACTCTTTTTCAAAATTTTTTTAGTTGTATGTCTGATGGATCTTCTCTTTCTCTATTTTATGCAAGTAACCTAGATTACTAGATCTAGTAATATACATCTAGAAATCCTATATCTAGAAATATACATCTCCTCTAAGAGCTGCATTGGCTGCATCCCATTAATTTCCGTACTTTGTCTCCTTATTGTCATTCTCTTGGATGAAATTATCAATTGTGTCTATTATTTGTTATTTCACTGACTCATTCTTTGAGATTACATTATTTAGTTTCTAACTAATTTTTTGTCTATTTTCTCTGGCCCCTTATTTCATATAGTTTTATTGCATCATGATCTGCCTTTCTGCATTTGATTCTGACATTTTTATACCCTAATTAATATATGGACAATTTGTGTGTAGTTTGCACATACCTCTGAGAAAAAAAGTATATATTTTTTCTGTCCCCATTCAATTTTCACTAAAAGTCTATCATACTTAACTATTATACCTAACTTTTCTAAAGTTCTTTTTACCTCCTTAACTTTTTGTTTATTTTGTGGTTTGATTTATTTGGTTCTGATAAAATGAAGTTGAAATCGTGTTTTGCATTGATATTACTTCATTATCTATGATACTCTTTAGCAAAATGTAGCTTCTGTAGCTTCCTTCCTTATCTCTTTTAATTAGATATATTTTTGTTGTTGCTTGATCTGAGATCAGGATCACTAATCCTGCTTTTATAACTTCAGCTGAAACAAAATAGATTCTGTTCCAACTTTTTACCTTTACTCTGTAAGTAGCACTCTGATTTAAATGTGTTTCTTGTAAACAACATATTGTAGGATTCTATTTTTTAATTCAGTTTGCTATCTACTTGTATTTTATAGGATAATTCATCCCATTCATATTCACAACTGAAATTACTAACTTTGTATTTCCAACCATCTTATTTTCCTTGAATTATATATTTTTTCCTTTCTCCCTTTCCCTCCTCACCAGTGTTTTGCTTCTGACCACCACCTCCCTCAATCTGTTCTCTCCTTTTAAAGCTCTTCCCCCTTTCTTATCCCTTTCCCCTTCTACTTCTGTTCTCCCTTTTGTTAGCCTCCCCCTTTCTCTTTTCCTTTCCCCTCCTACATAGCTGATGAAATTGAAGTTCAGAAAATGCTCATTCCTCTTTCTTTTTTCCCTCAAAGTAGTACATCTTTTTTGCTTGTTCATGTGATGTAATTTATGTCATTTTATCTCCCCTTTCTGTACTGTCCAGACTACCTCTCTGGAGGATCTTGGTACCAGCCCAAATCCTTGTCTTAGAAGAGGAGTGATGATGCAGAGACCCACATGGATGGTCAAATATGGAGTCTGTTTATTTCAAGTTTTCTCAGTCTTAAATACCTTAGTACAATTACATCACCACAGCACACTGAGCATGTGCTAACTGTAATACCATTACATGACTACAGAACACTGAGCATATGC
Organism: Sarcophilus harrisii; assembly: GCF_902635505.1. Lineage (NCBI taxonomy): Eukaryota > Metazoa > Chordata > Mammalia > Dasyuromorphia > Dasyuridae > Sarcophilus > Sarcophilus harrisii. The sequence continues at coordinate 99,566,717 of NC_045431.1, forward strand.
TAACTATAATTAGTTATAGTTAAAAGTATATAGTATAAAAGCACTTTGTAATTATTATATAAATCACTCTTTATTGCAAGTATCTCTTCTTTAAGTAGAATACAGGTTGTCAAGCCCTCTTGACTTCCCAGGAAGGCTGAGAAGCCCCAAAGGGGAGATGAGAGCCCAACCAGATATTGTCAGTAGGTTCCCTGTGGGCTGAAGCTTCTTACACCACACCAAGAGTTCCCCCACTGTCTATGGCCCTCTACACCTTTCCTCTCCTTCAAGTACAATCCCTTCCCTCCCTGTACCTTCTTTTTTATATCATCACAATAAAGTCAAATTATACCTACACCCTCTAAGTATAACCCTACCAAAGGTACAATTCTCCAGGGGTAAAGTTATCACATCCCATTTAGTGATATATAAATTTTAATCTTTTTAAAAGCATTTTTCCCTTAACTTTTTACTTTCTTATTTGAGTTCTGTATTTGAAGACGTTTAGTTGTGCTCTTTTAATAAAAAAGAATTGAATATTCCTTATTTCATTGAATATCCATCTTTTTCTCTAAAAGATAATGCATAATTTTGTTGCATAATTGAATCTTGATTGTAATCCAAGCTTCTTTGTCTTCCAGAATATCATGTCCCAGGCCCTTCAGTCCTTTTAAGTGGAAACTGCTATAACCTGGGTAATCCTGATTGTGATTTCTTGATATTTCAATTTTCTCTTTCTGGCTGCTTGCAGTATTTTCTCTTTTATCCGAGAATTCTGAAATTTAGCCACAGTATTCCTTGTGGTTTTCATTTTGCTGTTTCTTTCAGGAGGTAATTGGTAGATTATTTCAATGGCTATTTTTTTTTCCTGAGGCAATTGGGATTAAGTGACTTGCCTAGGATCACACAGCTAGGAAGTGTTAAGTGTCCAAGACCACATTTGAACTCAGGTCATCCTGACTTCAGGGCTGGTACTCTATCCACTATGCCACCTAGTTGCTCCTCAATGGTTATTTTACCTTCTTCTTCTAGGACATCTGGCCAGTTTTCCCTGATGAATTTCTGAAAGATGTTGTCTAGACTCTTTTTGTTCATTGTAGTTTTCAGGTAGTCCAATAATTCACTCCTGGATCTATTTTCCAGGTCAGTTGTTTTGACATATTTTCTTCTTTCTTCTTTCTTCTTCTTCTTCTTTTTCTTTTTCTTCTTCTTCTTCTTCCTTCTTTCTTCTTCTTCCTTCTTCTTCTTCCTCCTCCTCCTCCTCCTCTTCCTTCTTCTTCTTTCTTCTTTCTATTCTTCTTCTTTCTTCTTTCTATTTTTCTTTCTTCTTTTGATTCTTCATGTATTATTGAATCATTCACTTCCATTTGTTCAATTTTAATGAATTTTCTTCAGTTAGCTTTTGTCAACCTGCTTTTCCATTTCGCCAATTGAACTTTTAAATGAGTTGTTTTATGTATTGGTCAACCTGCCATCTGGGGGAGGGGAGGGAAGGAGGGGAAAAATTGGAACAAAAGGTTTGGCAGTTGTTAATGCGGTAAAATTACCCATGCATATAACTTGTAAATAAAAAACTATAATTAAAAAAAATAAAATAAATGAGTTATTTTTTCATTGGATTTTTTTTTCTATTTCACTAATTCTATTTTTTACATAGTTATTGTTTTTTCCCATTTCAGCAATTTTGTTTTTCGAGGAGTTGTTTTCTTTTTCCATCATGCCAAATCTGTTTTTAAAGAAGCCATTTGTTTTCAGATAATTTTATATTTCCTTTTCCAAACTTTTCTGCAAAAATGTCATTTCCTTTCCTCATTTTTCTTTTAACTGTTTTAAGATCCTTATTGAATTCTTCCAAGAGAGCCATTTGAGATAGAAACCAACTCATATTACCCTTTGAGGTTTCATCTGGAGGACATTTGCCTTTATTGTGCTCAGGGTTTGAGGATTGTTCTCCCCTATCTCCATAATAGTTATCTGTGGTCAGAGATCTTTTTGCTTTTTTGCTCATTTTAAAAGGTTAAGGTCTGCTTCTAGGGCAAAAGGGAGATGATCCCTAGCTTCTTCTATAGTGGCAGGGGTTTTATCCTGCCCTGGGGCTGATGCTATGGGCTTCCTTCTTATTTTGGATGGATGTGGCCAAGTCCTATTCCTGAGGTCCTATTATTCTGGGGTTCAAGAGCTCACTATTTGCCTTCTGTAGTTGCACTTGAGGTCTCACAGCTAGTCTAGTGATTCCCTTGCTTCTGAACGAGAGCAGAGTAGCCAAAACTGTTATATTTTGGCAGGAAACCTCTCACTAGATTCCTCTGAGAAGGAGGCCTCTCCATCTTGGGCCTCCCTGATCTATGCCTACAATGGGCTGGATTGAGACAGACATTTCCTAAGTTCTTCCAAAATATCTTCTGTTAGAAATTTGTTGCACTCCAATTATTTGTGGATTCTGTCAGTCCAAAATCATTTTAGAGACTTGATCTGTTGTTGTTCTGAGTGAATCTAGGAAGAGCTCAAACAAAGTAAAATTGTCTACTTTCAGACATCTTGGCTTCACCCCAAATTCCATCTCTTGAACAAAAAAAAAAAAATACTAGGACATGATTAATAGGATCTCACTGGCCACAAGGAATTTTCAGTAAGTCAGGGAAAATGAGAAATCTACACAAAATCATTTTATTAATAAATAACCTTAAATATGACACTTGGAAGCAAAGAATAGAATAGTTCAGAGGAGGGAGAAGTAGGAATCTGAACTAAAACATTTCTCAAAATAAATTTTTTTCTACTTTTTGTGTGCTCTTGTTTTTCTGTAGACCTACTTTTCCTTCTAATCAGAAAGCCATGCCATCAAAGGAGACATTTTAGAATACCATTGATATTGTCAACAATGTGTACAATGAAGCATGAATACTTTGCACCTAGTAGCCACACCTGATGAATTTAGAAGGAAGAGAACTTTGGTCTCATGTGACTAGGTGTAAACACCACTGAGAATTAAATCCCTTTATTTTATGAAAAAGATAAATCTGAGAATTCAGTAAAAAGACAGAAGGTAGAAGTTCTATGAGAACATTGGAATTCTCACTTTTTCTGGCAGAATAAAGGAAAATCCAACATATCCTAACAGCAGTATCCTAAGAATTTTGCAGGCTGAATGAAAGGGAAAGAGACACTACTAACTCTCTTGAGAAGAATATCTGAGAAGGAATAATTTTCATTTGGAATTGAGGGGCAAGGTTATTGTGAACTGAAGTGTCCTAGGTGGGATCACCATAATGAATGGAACCTCTTTGCCCTTCAAAAGAACAAAGGTGACAATTCAGATATAAGAAGTGAAAAGCATTATCAAATCAGAGAAGTTACACCTTTTGTGGGTGGAGTAGAAGGAGGTGCTAATCAAAGGAAGACATATAAAAATCGTCCAACAACTCAATCCTACAATTGACTCTTTTAAGACTTTTTCTTCTAGATAGAGATCATTTGCTCCATCTGCTTGGGCTACTTTACTGACCCCGTGGTTGTCAGCTGTGGCCATAACTTCTGCAGAGTGTCTTCTCCAGTGCAGGGGGGAAGCTGGTGATACCTTAACCTGCCCAGAATTCAGACAATTCATCCAAATCAGCAATTTGGTTTTCAGCCCGAATCTGCAGAAGCTTTCTATGGCTGGTAAAACAATTAATTTGTTTCACAGCATGATGGCCTTGACCACCTGTGATCAGCATGGAGAAAAAGAGAAATTCTTCTGTGAGGAAGACCAGAAACTTCTCTGTGAGTCTTGTTCAATGACCCAAGAACACAAGGAGCACCGAATTCTTCCCTTGGACAGGGCTATTATTGAAGGCCAGGTAAGAGTCCCTGCTCACTCTCAATCCCTTCCACAGGAGAAATAGTGCTTGTTCATTCAACTATCTTTCTGGCTCACCACCATATTTTAAAAACAACAACCTAATGAGTACATGGGAAATCTAGGGAAATCTGTATAAAATCCACTTATTTTTCCACATCCTTTTTGCCTCAGTATTCTCATCTTTAAAATGGTAGTGTTAAGAACAACTACTAACTTTTATACTTATTGTGAAACTCCACTTGAAACATTATATAGGCTTTTGATCATCCTGAAGGATTATATAAATTGCAATTATCACTAGCCAATAATTCTTAAAACGTGGGCCTCTTTGTTCTAAAATAGAAGTTTCACTAAAGCCTTTTTTTTTTTCAGGAGAAACTTAAGGAGGCAAAAAATATGCTACGTAGTAAAATGGAAGAAGTTGAACTTTTATTGTACATCATGAAGAAGAGAGAGACATTGTTTAAGGTCTGTGTTTGTTTTTTTTGGTGAGAATGATAGGTATATTACCCCTTGAAGGCTTTGTCCCTTCTCAAAAGGGAGAATTAATGATGAAAGTGTTAAGAATGGAGTGCTCTTTTTTTCTACTAAGAATGAGATTTTTATTAATGATCAAAGGATGAAATGTATAGTCACTCTTTTTGGGTAATAATTGGCACCTAATCATACCAGACAGGATTTGTGCATTTTTAAAAGGGAATGTTTTTTAGTAATTTTCCTTTATGCAGTATCACTTTATTATTTTCATTATTAACATACTCCTTAAAAATGATCCTTTAAGGGATAATGTAAATCCCGAAATAGAAGATGTGGACCAAACAGCTGTGTCTGCTAACAGAGTTTATTGGTATTTCATTAAAAAAAAACAGTGTGGATCATCCACCCCTTCCATCTTAGATTTTTTATTTCTTTCCTTTATCTTATTTTTTCTTGGAACAGGGGGCTACTTATATGTATGAAGAATTAATTAAAAAGGAATATAAGATAATCCATCAGTTTTTATGGGCTGAAGAAAATTTTCACTTGGAAAAATTAGATGAAGAATCCAGGGACAATGTGGAAGAAGCCCAGGTAAACGAGGACAGATTAGTACAAGTCATCCAGAACGTGAAGCTAATGATGCTAACAGTACAGGACACATTGGACAAGGATCCTTTTGAAATGGTTCTGGTAAGTATGTGAAACAGATATATACTTCTGCTTTAGAAACTGAAAGTATATCTCCTCTCTCCTATGGAACACTAAGGGAAGAATCGCAGGATGATTTGGTAGAGTGGGTCAATTCCAGCTTTTCACTGGTTTCTCAAATGCATCTGATTTCTGATCAGGGATGTTAATCTACTGTAGCCAGACAATGTGTAGCAAAGGGATTCTCAAAGGCTAGCACTTTGAGACTTCAGCACAAGAGTTCGCTATGAGTTTTCATGCCTATCATGCTTGAATTCAAATTTGTAACATCTAGGTGAAAAGGAGTGAAGAAGGTTGTTTCTTGAAGGTCCTTTTCAGAAGGAATCGTTAAATGATTTTATAACTCTTTATAGCAAAGCATAATATGATCATGAGCAAAAATGTAAGAAAAATAAGGCAACCAATTAAGCACTTATAATGTGCCTACTATGTTGGCACTAGGCTTTGGACATAACAGTAAAGAGAATGAAATACTCTTGACTGACAAATAGCTGGCAATTTATTTGAATAGATATTAAGGATATAATAAATGGAGAATGAACAGAAAGGACTATTACATGTTAGTTTGAAATAAAAAGGCAAAGAAATAAAGAAGGAGAAATAAGGAAAACTTGAAGGAGAATGGCAAAATTAAGCTATAACTTTGAGGAGAGAATTAATTCCTGGCTTGGGAAATTTTTCAGTGATCTCCCTCAAAATTTTAGAGAATTAACCAAGAGGATTAATTTTTGTTCATGGTGTAGTATTTGAGGAGGCACATTAAGAATCTAGAAAGGGTCAAGAGGATGATGTTTTGGTGGGAGGAAAGATTTAATTGTGTATCCTGAGCATCAGAACTGGAGAGATGTTTGGAGGAAAGTAGTATGTACATTCAAATTGTCTTTCACCTGGGTGATTAGACTTATTCTTCCAGGTACTGGGGGTGGGGTGGGGTAAATGGATTGTATTAAAAAAAAACAAACACACTTACTATAAGTAGTTTTATAGGTTGAGATTATGACCAACATATTAATTCTGTGAATCACAGTCATCCTTTGTGTTAAGAGATTTTAATTTCTCTTTCCTATAGAGGAGCACAGTGAACTTCAGAGAAATTGAGGAACTTCCCTGGGGTCTAAAGAATAACATTAGAAGTAATATTTAAGCTTATGTTTTAATGACTCCAAGTCCCATATCAAGCCATAGTATCACTTTCCAGAGATATTATGTAAAACATTTTTTCTCTGTCTTTTAGATTTGCTTTGTAATCTGAGGTGCTTTTTAATTCTCAAGATTCTATTTTTATCTCCCACAAAGCACCTTTCTAGTAGGGGAATGTATGTGGTCCAATGATTTCTTTCTTTCTTTGGGCTCTGGCATGACAGTGCTTGAACAGATAGACCTTATTATCAAAAGGACCCTGGAAGGCAAGACCTTACTATCAAAAGGACCCTGGAAGGCAATCTTATAAGTTTCCAAGTTAGATTCCAATTAAAATTCTGTAAAATTGAAACATGTCTCTACAGTCTCAGAACCCAGACCAATCAGCAAAATGGGTGACTATTAGGGTCTCCAAGACCCCCAAATCTTTTGCAGCTTTTTTTTTTTTCAGCAGTTTTTACATTCAAATGAATTTTGAGGGAGGTATATAGAAGGGCAGGGTAGAATGGCTCTCCTCTCTCAATGCAGTCATTTTTTCATTTTCAGGAGTGGGGCAGATTAATGAGACCAGTCAATGAGCAACCAAAGTCTAGTTCTAAACACTTATGCATAAACTTAATTTATGCCAATATGGTCATGTCCCTGGAAAAGAGTTCTAAAGGAGAGACAGAACTGTGAACAAGTATGCCTAGAATCTCTGAGAAAGACAATGTTATATAAATAGACTAAAAAGCAGAACACTAAATCTTTTTTTTTTCCCCCTCCTCAGGATAAGAAAGACATCTTAGCTGGGTAAGTTTCCATTCTGTGTTCAGATAATTCAGAAATGCAGAATCTGTGAAGGAATATGATCTTTTGAAGGTGGGAATTAGGGTTGTTGGAACATAATGAAATATTTGATCTAGATAGGACTGTGGAACTCTCTTTAAAACATATGTAACCAAGTATATCCTGTTTGTAGGAAAGAGAAGCTGCTAAACCAAAAACCAGAGCTTTCTTTGCCTTTTTGGAGCACCTGCCCCGTCACTGGCTTGAGAGAGATATTCATGAACTATCACAGTAAGTCACACATATTCATCTCAATTATCATTTGGGGGATTTCCAGGGGTTTTCATATTGTTTCTAGTGTTTCCTCAATGTGTGCTAGTATGCACAAATGACTCCTTTCCCTTCGGTGTTTGTTATCCCATATAGATCCTTCCTATCCTTATAAGCCTACTGAGATACTTTCCAAATTTCCTGTGATATGTCAACAGGCTTGAATGCTCCTAAGTATTTCACTCATTAACTCAGCTATTTTCCTAAATAGCTGGACCATTTCACAGCTGTGCCAGTCAGGAATTAATGTGCCTAATATCTCACTTCAGCACTAGTCTTGAATTTTTCTAACTTTTATTTTGACCATTTGAAAAATGTGGTTATGCTCCAGAATTTGAAGATTAATTTGTTTAATTATTAGCATGTATTGTTTTATTATTCCTGTGGATCAATTTATTCATACAATGTAGTCAATTCTTCAATTGTGGAATGACTTAAGATTTCTCCTAATTCCATATGGATTTTGTACACCACACTGTTCACTTGATTTGTATATAGGAAGGATGAAATTTGGCTGTCTTATAGTAGGTCCATTTGTTTTTCATATAGTACATTTTTGTTGACTTTTTTCTTTATCATTCTGAAGTTTTTATTGAAATGTATAATTGAGAATTCCCTAGTATTCAGACTCTCTTCCATTGTATTAGTTTTCCTGTTAGCTTGTGGACCATTCTTTAAGTTTTCTATTTTTGAAGTTCTACAGTAAAGCCGGGCTTCATTAAGATATCTTCTCCTGCACTTTTCCCAAAAAGATTAGGAGAGAGAAGTTTGTAGGCCAAGGGGATTGTAGAGATGGTAATACTGAAATCCTGAAGAAGATTATGATTTAGTTTGAAATCCTGAAGAAGATTATGATTTAGTTTGAATGTCTTAGTGCACAGTGTATCTGATAGAATACAAAGAGCTACAGCTCCAGGCAAAGAGCTACAGCTCCAGGCAAGGAAGATTACATCTTCCTATAAGGGGATTAAAGTGATGATGAGAAAAAAGGAGTTGTTTCACTAGAGATTGTGATGCAGTGAGAGAATGGCATTTCCTCCTCTAGCATGGTCAAGTAACATGTTTTCCCCCCAAGTATACAAGTGAGGAATATTCTATTCGTTTCCCAGCTGGTCAGGTAGGTTGATGCTGGCTCTAGTTCCATATGCCCTACTACGCTCCAGTATTACCCCATTTCTCAACTAGGCATTTCACTGGAAATGCTTTAATGTGTTTTTAAATGTTTTTTGTCTCTAATAGGTCCTTGTTCTGATCTATTTCTTCTTTGGAATTGTTGATGAATCTTTGATCTTGTTCATATTTCATCAAGTCATTATTTCCACTTGATTTCAGGGTTTTTTTTTTTTTAATTATCTCACTTGGTTTCAGGGATTTTTAAGTCTCATATGTAGGGCTTTCAGACTCATTGACTTTTTTTCTTTCCCCTCTTCCTATATCTCATCCTTTCTCTCACACCCTTTTCCTTTCTTCCTTGCTTCCTTTGCTCCTTACCATCTATCTTCCTATCTTTCTTCCTTTCTATCTTGCTTCCTGACATTCTATTTGACCACACTAAGTGCTTAATAATATATTGTTAAATATTCAGTAAATGCTTTCAAGCATAAGAAATTGCAATAATATATTGTTAAATATTCAGTAAATGCTTTCAAGCATAAGAAATTGCATTTAATGTTTGAAGGATCCTAAAGTTTATCTGCTTAAAAATCTTTTTTATATACCAAGAAACTGAATCGCTAGAAAATTTAGGTGCTTGTCCTAGGAAGTCAGAAGCAGGATGGTTCCCTTGACAGTTTTTATGTAATCTCAAATAAGATTGAGAATACTCCACATAGTAAGGTTTTCCGGAACTAGAGAATTTTTCTTTTTAACTTTCCAGAATTAAAGCATGCTATTAATTATTTTCCCTCTTTTTTTCTAGGGGACATAACTCTGGATTCTGAAACAGCTCACCCTCATCTCATTCTTTCTGAAGATTTGAAGACTGTGGAATATACAAGGATCTTGCGTGATGTACCTGACAATGAAAACAGATTTGACCATGCTGTTATTGTACTGGGGACCCAGACTTTCACCTCAGGCAAACATTATTGGGAAGTGAAGGTGGAACATAACACAGAATGGTCAGTGGGCATCTTCCCAGATTCAGTTAGGCGAAAGGGGAAAATCTCCTTATCCAATAAAATAAGAATCTTAGTTGGCTTCAAATATAGAAATGATTTCTTTCTCTGGGATTCACAACATGGCTTTTATGAGACCCCACCTATATATAAATTGGGCATTTTTCTTGATTGTGATCAAAAACATATAACATTTTATGATGTCTTAGAGCAATCCATTATCTTCAGCCCCCTACACATATCCTTTCAAGGACCTTTTCATCCTCTCTTTTCTCCTTGCTGTCCTGATAAAAAAGCTATCTCTCAAGGTCCTTGGAGTGATCAGGAAATAGCTATTGATTCTGATGACTATGGGAGAATCTCAATAATATGACTAAAAAATGTGATGGAAAATGATTTCTTGTGGAAATGATCAATAAAGTTACAAAACCAATGAGAATAAAATCTTGTTTGTACTGTGTCCCACCTCACTGATTCTTCACTGAGAACTTCCATAATTGTCAATTTATATATGGGGACTTATTATTTTCCTATAGCAAATGGAAATGGATGTCATATACAAACACTATTTCTAAGTCAGATAATCATACATATATGTTTATACCTGCCTACTTAGATATGAGTATGTATGTATATATGTACGTATGTGTATATATATATATATATATATATATATGCACATATGTCTATATACATTTTTAAAAGTTATTTTAAGTCATGGCTGACATTTCATGACCCTTTTTTTTTTTTTTTTTTTTTTTGGCAATAATACTAGAGTGGTTTGCCTATTCCTTTCCAGCTCATTTTACCTATGAGGAAACTGAAGCATACACAGATATAATTCAGATGTTCCTGAATTTATGCTGGATACTTTAATCTACTGTGACAACTATACATCCATATATCCATGTAACTATCTATTTATAGTATATAAATAAGTGTATGTGTATAGACATACATATATAATACAAATGTACAATGTAGATTAATACACTTTTGATTTCTCCCAAAAACACCACACATACACACACAACTTTTTGTTAGGGAACTCTACTATATCACTAAAACATGAAGAATCAGTCAGTCTTGAGATTGACCCCAAAACTATGACCATTCCACCACCTAATGCCCATATGAGGAGTTCTTTCTTGAAAGACACATATCAGAATGAAAGGAGATGATTGATTATATTTCTTACTATATAAGTTTTCACATTTTTCCTTAAAAAATTTCACTCTTTGTGTTGTGGTTGTTAACTATATCCTCCCATAAGTGAATGGAATGTTCCATCCACCATTCATGAAAATGCACACTGGCAAATAGCACCCTTCATATAATTTTTAATTATAATATGTAATATTTTTTTCAACTAAGGCAATTGGGGTTAAGTGACTTGTCCAGGTTCACACAGCTAGGAAGTATTAAATGTTTAAGGCCAGATCTGAACTCAGGTCCTCTTGACTTCAATGTTGGTGCTTTATTCACTGTACCATTTAGCTGCCCTGCACCCTTATATTCTTTTCCACATCTAGAGCTATCCGAGTCCAGATTTTCTTTTATAAATCCTTATTTAAAAGGTATGACAACCTGTTAACTACAAAAACCTTTTTTTTTTTAAAAGCTTTTTATTTTCAAAACATATATGCATGGATCGTTTGACAAGACTGACCTTTGCATAGCCTTGTGTCTCAGATTTTCTCCTTCTCCCCATGTTAAAGACCATGTCTGGTTTGAAAGAGCAGGTCAATTCTCCCAAAGCCTCCTCAGCTGTGGATCATGATGGTTGAGGGAGTTGAGGGGTAGCCTTTACTGACACAGGTGTTGCTTGTGGACTTGGAATGAAATAAATTGGAGGCAGAGGGAAGAGGAGAGAGGTCAGACAATGCAATAGCCTCTCAGTCTCCTTTTGTATCATCATCATCTGCTCACAAGAAGAGATAACAATTCCAGGTACTTGTATTTGGATTCTGGAAACCACAAGAGCAGCAAATAACATTTTTTTTTAACACCCCCTCTCATAAATGGCAAGCAATTCAATATATGTTAAACATGTTAAAATATATATTAAATCCAATATGTATAAGCATATTGATATAATTCTCTTGCTGCACAAGAGAAATCAGAACTAAAAAAAATGAAAGTAAATGAATAAGAAGACAAAATGGAAGTAAACAACAACGAGAGAGAGAATATTATGTTGTGATCCACAGTCAGTTCTCAAACTCCTCTCTCTGGGTGTAGATGGCTGTTTTCATCACAAGATCATTGGAACTGGCATCAATCATCCCATTGTTGGAAAGAGTCACGTTCATCAGAATTGATCATTGTATAATATTGCTGTTGCTCTGTACAATGATCTCCTGGTTCTGCTTATTTCATTTAGCATCAGTTCATGTAAGTCTTTCCAAGTCTTTCTAAAAATCATCTTTTTTAGTTCCAAATTGTTCTCCAGAATGGCTGGATCCATTCACAATTCTACCAACAATGTATTAATGTCCCAGTTTCCCCACATCCTATCCAGCATTAGTCCTTGTCTTTTCCTGTCATCTTAGCCAATCTGATAGGTGTGTAGTGGTATTTCAGAGTTGTATTAATTTGAATTTCTCTGACCAATAATGATTTAGAGCACCTTCTCATAGTTTTAATTTATTCATCTGAAAATTGTCTATTCATATTCTTTGACCACATATCAATTACACAATTGCTTGGATTTTTATAAATTTGAGTAAATTCTCTATATATTTTAGAAATGAGGCCTTTTATCAGAACCCTTTAATGTAAAAGTGATTTCCCAGTGTATTGCTTCCCTTCTAATCTTGTCTGCATTAGTTTTGTTTGTACAAAAACTTTTTAACTTAATGTAATCAAAATTATCTATCTGATGTTCAATTATGAGTTCCAGTTCTCCTTCTCCACAGATCTGAGAGATAAATTATCCTATGTTCCTCTAATTTGCTTATAATATCATTCTTTATGTCTAAATTATGAACACATTTACATCTTATTTTGGTATGTGGTATTAGGTGTGGGTTGAGCTCTACTTTTTTTCATACTAGTTTCCAATTTTCCCAGAAGTTTTTGTCAAATAGTGAGTTCTTATCCCCAAAACTATGGTCTGTGGGTTTGTCAAGCACCAGATTGCTATAGTTATTGCCTATTTTGTCCTGTGATCCTAATGTATTTCATGAATCAACTACTCTATTTCTTAGCCAGTAAAAAATGGTTCTGATGACCACTGCTTTATAATATAATTTTAGGTCTGGCACAGCTATGCCATCTTCCTTAGCATTTTTTTTAATATCAATTAGCTTGAAATTCTTAACCTTGCATTTTTTTTTAATTTAATAGCCTTTTATTTACAGGATATATGCATGGGTAACTTTACAGCATTAACAATTGCCAAACCTCTTGTTCCAACTTTTCACCTCTTACCCCCCACCCCCTCCCCCAGATGGCAGGATGACCAGTAGATGTTAAACACATCAAAATATAAATTAGATACACAATAAGTATACATGACCAAAACGTTATTTTGTTGTACAAAAAGAATCAGACTCTGAAATATTGTACAATTAGCTTGTGAAGGAAATCAAAAATGCAGGTGTGTATAAATATAGGGATTGGGAATTCAAAGTAATGGTTTTAGTCATCTCCCAGAGTTCTTTTTCTGGGCATAGCTGGTTCAGTTCATTACTGCTCCATTGGAAATGATTTGGTTGATCTCATTGCTGAGGATGGCCTGGTCCATCAGAACTGGTCATCATATAGTATTGTTGTTGAAGTATATAATGATCTCCTGGTCCTGCTCATTTCACTCAGCATCAGTTCGTGTAAGTCTCTCCAGGCCTTTCTGAAATCATCCTGTTGGTCATTTCTTACAGAACAGTAATATTCCATAATATTCATATACCATAATTTATTCAGCCATTCTCCAACTGATGGACATCCATTCAGTTTCCAGTTTTAGCCACTACAAAAGGGCTGCCACAAACATTCGTGCACATACAGGGTCCCTTTCCCTTCTTTATAATCTCTTTGGGATACAATCCCAGTAGTAACACTGCTGGATCAAAGGGTATGCACAGTTTGATAACTTTTTGAGCATAGTTCCAAACGACTCTCCAAAATGGTTGGATTCGTTCACAACTCCAACAACAATGCATCAATGTCCCAGTTTTCCCGCATCCCCTCCAACAATCATCATTATTTTTTCCCTGTCATCTTAGCCAATCTGACAGGGTATGTGAGTAGTATCTTAGAGTTGTCTTAATTTGCATTTCTCTGATTAATAATGACTTGGAGCATCTTTTCATATGACTAGAAATAGTTTCAATTTCTTCATCTGAGAATTGTCTGTTCATATCCTTTGACCATTTTTCAATTGGAGAATGGCTTGATTTTTATAAATTAGAGTTAATTCTCTATATATTTTGGAAATGGGCCTTTATCAGAACCTTTGACTGTAAAAATATTTTTCCCAGTTTATTGCTTCCCTTCTAATCTTGTCTGCATTAGTTTTGTTTGTACAAAAACTTTTCAGTTTGGTATAATCGAAATTTTCTATTTTGTGATCAGTAATGATCTCTAGTTCTGCTTTGGTTATAAAGACCTTCCCCTTCCACTGGTCTGAGAGGTAAACTATCCTGTGTTCCTCTAATTTATTAATAATTTCATTCTTTATGCCTAGGTCATGAACCCATTTTGACCTTATCTTGGTGTACGGCGTTAATTATGGATCAATGCCTAGTTTCTGCCATATTAGTTTCCAATTTTCCCAGCAATTTTTATCAAACAGTAAGTTCTTATCCCAAAAGCTGGGATCTTTGGGTTTTTCAAAGACTAGGTTGCTATATTTGTTGACTGTTTTATCCCTTGAACCTAATCTATTCCACTGATCAACTAATCTATTCCTTAGCCAATACCAAATAGTTTTGGTAACTGCTGCTCTATAATATAATTTTAGATCTGGTACAGCTAAGCCACCTTCATTTGATTTTTTTCATTAATTCCTTGAAATTCTTGACCTTTTGTTTTTCCATATGAACTTTGTTGTTATTTTTTCTAGGTCATTAAAATAGTTTTTTGGGACTCTGATTGGTATAGCGCTAAATAAATAGATTAGTTTATTGTCATCTTTATTATATTTGCTCACCCTATCCAAGAGCATTTAATATTTTTCCAATTGGTTAGATCAGACTTAATTTGTGTGAAAAGTGGTCTGTAATTTTGCTCCTAAAGTTTCTGATTTTCCCTTGGCAGATAGATTCCTAAATATTTTATATTATCAGAAGTTACGTTAAATGGAATTTCTCTTTGTAACTCTGACTGTTGGATTTTGTTAGTGATATATAAGAATGCTGATGACTTATGTGGGTTTATTTTATAACCAGCAACTTTGCTAAAGTTGTGGATTATTTCTAATAACTTTTTAGCAGAATCTCTGGGGTTCTCTAAGTATACAATCATGTCATCGGCAAAGAGTGATAATTTGGTTTCCTCATTGCCTATTCTTATTCCTTTAATCTCTTTCTCAGCTCTTATTGCTAAAGCTAGCGTTTCTAATACAATATTAAATGGTAACGGTGATAGTGGGCAACCTTGTTTCACTCCAGATCTTGTTGGGAATGGTTGCAGTTTGTCTCTATTACATATGATGCTTACTGATGGTTTTAAATAGATGCTGCTGATTATTTTAAGGAAAAGTCCATTTATTCCTATACTCTCAAGTGTTTTTAATAGGAATGGATGTTGGATTTTATCAAATGCTTTTCTGCATCTATTGAGGATGATCATATGGTTTTGTTAATTTGGTTATTAACATGGCCAATTATATTGATAGTTTTCTAATATTGAACCAGCCCTGCATTCCTGGTATAAATCCTACTTGATCATAGTGTATTATCTTGGAGATGATTTTCTGTAGTCTTTTTGCTAATATCTTATTTAAGATTTTAGCATCAATATTCATTAGGGAGATTGGTCTATAATTTTCTTTCTCTGTTTTCAGCCTACCTGGTTTAGGTATCAGTACCATGTCTGTGTCATAGAAGGAATTTGGTAGGACTCCTTCATTCCCTATTTTATCAAATAATTTATATATCATTGGGGCCAATTGTTTTTTAAATGTTTGGTAAAATTCAAATGTAAATCCATCTGGTCCTGGGGATTTTTTCTTAGGGAGTTGTTTAATTGCCTGTTCTATTTCTTTTTCTGAAATGGGACTATTCAACAATTACTTCCTCCTCTGTCAGTCTGGGAAGTCTATATTTTTTGGAGGTGAGTCATCCATTTCACTTAGGTTATCAAATTTATTGGCATAAAGTTGAGCAAAATAACTCCTTATTATTTCTCTCATTTCCTCTTCATTGGTGGAAAGTTCTCCCTTTTCATTTTTAAGACTACTAATTTCATTTCCTCCCTCCTTTTTCTAATCAGATTTACCAAAGGCTTATCTATTTTACCGGTTTTTCATAGAACCAACTCTTAGTTTTATTAATTAGTTCAATAGTTTTTTTACTTTCAATATTTTTAATTTCTCCTTTTAATTTTAGAATTTCCAATTTAGTATTTGATTGGAGGTTTTTAATTTGGTCTTTTTTAGTTTTTAGTTGCAAAGCCCAATTCATTAATCTTTTCTTTCTCTGTTTTATTCAAGTAAGCCTCTAAGGATATAAAATTCCCTCTTATTACCACTTTGGCTGCATCCCACAAATTTTAGGTATGATATCTCATCATTGTCATTATCTTGAGTGAAATTATTAGTTGTATCTATAATTTGCTGCTTCACCCAATCATTCTTTAAGATGAGATTGTTTAGTTTCAATTACTTTTTGGTCTATTTCCCCTAACTTTTTGTTGAATGTAGTTTTTATTGCATCATGATCTGAAAAGAAAGCATTTACTATTTCTGCTTTCTTGCATTTAATTTTGAGGTCTTTATGTCCTAATATATGGTCAATTTTTGAATAGGTTCCATGAACTGCTGAGAAGAAAGCATATTCCTTTCTGTCTCCATTCAATTTTCTCCAAAGATCCAACATGCCTAATTTTTCTAATATTCTGTTTACTTCTTTAATTTCTTTTCTTATTTGTTTTGTGGTTTGATTTGTCTAATTCTGAGAGTGCAAGGTTGAGATTTCCTACTATTACAGTTTTGTTGTCTATTTCTTCTTGCAACTCTCTTAACTTCTCCTTTAGGAAGTTGGATGCCATACCACTTGGTGCACATATGTTTAATATTGATATTGCTTCGTTGTTTATGCTACCCTTTAGCAGGATGTAGTTTCCTTCCTTATCTCTTTTAATTAGATCAATTTTTACTTTTGCTTGATCTGAGATAAGGATGGCTACCCCTACTTTTTTGACTTCACCTGAAGCATAATGGATTTTGCTCCAGCCTTTTTACCTTTACTCTATATGTATCTCCCTGCTTTAAATGTGTTTCTTGTAAACAACATATTGTAGGGTTCTGACTTTTGATCCAGTCTGCTATCTGCCTCCTCTTTATGGAGGAGTTCATCCCATTCACATTTACGGTTAGAATTACTAAATCTGTATTTCCTGCCAACCTAATCATCCCAGATTATGCTTTACTTATTCTTGCCTTCCCCAACCCTCTTTCCCCCTTTTAAACTTATGTACCCCTCTTGTATCACGATGCTTACCCTCTTTATAATCCCTCCCTCCCCCCATTTGAGTCTTTTCCCCTTCCTTCCCTTATTACTCTTTTCTTTTCCCTTTTCCTCTCCCCCGTTTTTAATGAGGCGATAGAGAATTTTCTCTAAAACAAATGTCAATTATTTTTTCTTTGAGCCAACTCTGATGAGAAGTAAGAATTCACACAATGTTCCTCCCCCTCTAAATTCCCTCAGATATGATAAGTTTCCTTAGCCTCTTTGTGGGATGTGGTTTTCCCTCTTTTTATCCCTCCTTTCCACCTTATTCTGCCATCATCCCTTTTCCATATCTACTTCCTTTTTATGTTATATCAATTTACAATCAAATTATACATGTATTCTTTTTGTATATCCACAATAGAAATACAATTCTCAAGAGTTATTTTTACCTTTTCTGCATCTCTTGAGTTCTATAGGTTTGGAGATCAAATTTTTTGTTTAGTTCTGGTTTTCTTCGAAACAAATGGAATTCATTTGTTTCATTAAATGTCCATCTTCTTCCTGGAAGAAAATGCTCAACTTAGCTGGGTAGTTTATTCTTGAGCTGCATCCCAAGTTCTTGTGCCTTTTGGAATATCATATTCCAGGCCCTTCTTTCCTTTAATGTAGGAGGCAGCCAGATCTTGGGTGATCCTTATTATGGCACCTCAGGTATTTAAATGGTTTTTGGCTGCTTAGCAAAATTTTTCCCTTGAATTTGATAGTTCTGAAATTTGGCCAAATATTCCTTGGGGTTTTATTTTAGGGTTTCTTTCAGAAGATGTTAAGATGAATTCTTTCAATGCCTATTTTACCTTCTGATTCTACTTATATCTGGGCAGTTCTCTTTGATGATTTCTTGTAAAATAGATCTAGGCTCTTTTTTTCATCATAGTTTTTCAGAAGTCAATAATCCTCAGATTATCTCTCCTAGATCTATTTTCCAAGTCTGTCGTTTTTGCAAGTAGATAATTCATGGTTTTTCAGTTTGTCATTTTTTTGTTTTTAGCTTGACTGATTCTTGCTGTCTCAATGAATCATTAGTTTCTATTTCTTCAGTTCTAATTTTTAAAGAATTATTTTCTTCATTAGCTTTTTTACTTCTTTCTGTATATGTCCAATTGAGTTTTAAATGTATTGTTTTGGTCTGTGGAATTTTTCCATTTCACTAATTTTTTTTTTTTAGTGAATTATTTCTTCTTTCCAATTCACAGATCCTACTTTCTTGCGAGTTCTTTATTTTTTTCAATTCACCAATTTTGTTTCCCTGCACTTCCTGGGAATTTTTTAACTTTTCCAATTCGTATTTCAGGAAGTTGTTGCTCTCTTATAAGGCTTCTCTTTCCTTTCTCCATTTACCTTCTAACTCTCTTTTGAGACTTTTTTTTTTTTTCCAGGATGGGTTGATTTATTTACTTCTCAGTAGTCTCCTAAAGACAAGCAAAAAGGATCTGAGCCATTGGTAGGGGAGAGATTGCTAGGACACTAGTAAGTGTAGCTGGGAGTGAAAAGGGATTGGCTGGAGGCAGAACTAGATGTGCCTGAATGAACGTACTGCCCTTTGGCTGCCTGGCAGTTTGGCTGAGCTCGCTTCACAAATGCCTCCTGCTTAGCCTTCTTGTTTTCAGCTTTGCCTCTCCAGGCATCAAGTGCACTGGCCTGAAGGGCCCGCCCATAGGAGAAACTCAGCTTCCAGGGCTTGGGCAGTGGGCAAAGGTTGATGGCATTTAAATTAAGAGTGGCATCTTCCTCACTCATGCCTCCAGATAGAAAGCAGATGCCTGGAACAGCAGCAGGGACTGTTTGGCAGAGAGTTGTGACAGTAGCCATAGCCACCTGTTCAGGGGTGTACTTCTTGGTGCAGGCATGTCCAGCTGTCACCATGTTGGGCTTCAGGAGTGTTCCCTCCAAGTAGACATGGTGGTCATTCAGGGCCTTATAGACAGCGGCCAGTACCTTTTCAGAGACATACTGGCAATGTTCAATATCGTGATCTCCTTCGGGGATGACTTCAGGCTCCACAATGGGCACCAGCCCATTCTGCTGGCAAATACTGGCATAGCGGGCCAGCGCATTGGCATTTTCTTGAATGGCCAGGTTGGAGGGACACTGGTCAGTGATCTTCAGCACAGCCCGCCACTTCCCAAAGTCAGCACCGTCCTTCTTGTACTGGGCACAGCGCTGAGACAGTCCATCCAAACCTTGAATGGTGGTTTCTCCATTTGTTCCTGCCAGGGGAACAGCACCTTGGTCCAGCTTGATTCCCACCACAATCCCCTTTTCCTTGAGGATATCTCTGAACCACTTTCCTTGGTTGTCTTTCTGATAGAGAGTTTCATGGAAAAGGATCACACCCCCAATGCTCTGGTTGATGGATTTGTCCACGGAGAAGAGCATTTCTCGGAATTGACGGAGGTTTTCTTCTGTGTTCTTTACCTTGATTCTCTGCAGGCGACTGCCCATGGTACCTACAGACTCATCTGCAGCCAGGATCCCCTTGCCATCGGCAACAATGCGTTTGGCAATGTCTGAGAGCTCTTTCCTTTGCTCTGCAGTAAGAGCTGGAAAACCATAGGCCATGGTGGTAGGTTGTTTGGTGGAGAGAGTCTTTTGGTGATTAGTAGTTCCTAATGAGGAGGCAACTGCCAAAGAGGTCTTTTGAGACTTTTAATGGTCTCTTCTATGAGAGCATCATGTAAAGGAGGACAGTCTGATGCATTTTTGCTGTTTGCTGTCTCTTCAGGTTTGCTGACCTGCTCTTTTTCTGCATAGAAGCTGTCGATCGTTCTTTTCATCTTTTTATTCATGTTTTAAAGCCTTTAGGGTAGGTCTCCTAGGCAAGGGGGTTACCAGCTTCCTCTGCAGAGCAAGGAGAGATGTAAACCGATTTCCAGGCTCCGAGGTATGGGAGTGCTCTGAGTGAGAGTTTTCCCTTCCCCCAACAGGAAGTGGATTCAGCACTGGCCGAGCTATGGAAGTGCCCAGTTGGGCTATGTGGGTTAGCGATTGCCCTTGGCTAGAGACTAAGGGGTGAAAGTGTCACTGCCCCAGGCCGGAGCCTCTTGTGGGACTGTGAGTATTAGCAGCTGACCGCAGACTGCAGACCGCCATGAACTCTGCCCCAGCTCTCTGCCTGATGCAAATCGGCCCTGGGAAAGCTCTATGGCCCCAAGCCGAGCTCCCCACTGCGCAGATTGGAGGCTAACCCGGGCTGTGTCCTCCTGCCGTGCAGGATCACAACTGTCCCAAGGAAAAGCCCCGTACTGCGGGTTGGGGCTGCGCGCTTGTGCTGAGATCTGTGTTTTTTCACTTTCGGTTTGAGGCTCTCCTCAGAACCTAATTTCTCTCCCAGTCTGCGCTGACCTCCCCCCTGGCCCCGGAACCAACCTTTTTTTGGTGAGACTGCAGATTTTCTTCGGCTGGTGAGTTGTTCTACTTCTTATCTTTACGAATTGTAGCAGTCAAGACTATTTTTGAGGCTCCATATAATATTGATAAAGAGGGTAAAAGAGCTTAGAAAGTCGCGTGTGTCTTCTCCGCCATTTTGGCTCCGCCCCCCAACCTTGCATTTTTACAGGTAAATTTATTTTGTCTAGATCTATAAAATAATTTCTTGGGAGTTTGATTGATATGGAACTAAATAAGTAGATTAATTTAGGTAATATTGTCATTTTTATTACATTTGCTCAGCACTATCTATGAGCATTTGATGTTTTCCCAACTGATTAAGTCTCACTTTATTTGTGGGCCAAAAAGTTTTATAGTTGTGTTTGTATAGTTCCTGATTTCCCCTTGGCAGATAGATTCCCAAATATTTTATACTATCAACAGTTATTTTAAATGCAATTTCATTTTGTATCTCTTGCTGTTGGACTCTGTTGATAATATATAAAAAATGCTGATGATTTATGTGGATTTATTTTATATCCTGCAACTTTGGTAAAGTTGTGAATTGTTTCTAGTAGTTTTGTAGTTGATTCCTTAGGGTTCTCTAAGTATACCATCATATCATCTGCAAAGAGTGATAATTTGCTTTCCCCATGACCTACTATAATTCCTTATTTCTTTATAATTCCCCTTTTCTTCTCTTATTGCCAAAACTAACATTTCTAATACAATATTGAATAATAATGGTGATAGTGGGCAGCTTTGTTTCACTTCTGATCTTATTGGGAATGGTTCTAGTTTATTCCCATTATATGTGCTGCTTGCAGCGCATTTAGGGTTAGAGTCGGGAGGCATTTAGGATTAGGGTTAGATATATATATATATAAAACTAAATTTAAAAGCATCAGCTTTTAAATAGATGCTACTGATCACTTTAAGGAAAAGTCCATTTATTCTTATACTCTCTAAAGTTTTTTTAATAGGAATGGGTGTTGGATTTTGTCAAATGCTTTTTCTGTATCTATTGAGACAATCATATGATTTTTGTTAGTTTGGTTATTGATATAATTGATTATGCTGATAGTTTTCATAATATTGAACCAGCCCAACATTCCTGGTATAAAACCTGCGGTCACAGGGTATTAGCCTGGGGACAATTTTCTTTAATCTTGTTGCTAATATTTTACTTAAGATTTTTGCATCAATATTCCTTAGGGAAATTGGTTTATAATTTTCTTTTTCTGTTTTGACCCTACCTGGTTTAGGTATCAGCACCATTTCTGTCATAAAAGAAATTTGGTAGAACTCTTTCTTTCCCTATTTTTTTTTTCAAATAGTTTATATAGTATTGGAATTAACTGTTCTTTGAATGTTTGGTAGAATTCACACATACATCCATCTGGCCCTAGAGATTTTTTCTTAGGGAGTTGATTAATAGCTTGTTTTAATTCTTTAACTAAAACGGGATTATTTAAATAATTTATTTCCTCTTCTGTTAACCTGGGAAATCTATATTTTTGTAGATATTTCTACATTTCATTTAGGTTATCAAATTTATTGGCATATAGTTGGGCAAAAAAATCCTCATTATTGCTCTAATTTCCTCTTCCTCCCTTTTCATTTTTGAGACTAACAATTTGATTTTCTTCTTTCCTTTTTCTAATCAAATTAAAGGGTTATCTAATTTGTTGGTTTTTTCATAAAATCAACTCTTAGTTTTATTTATTAATTCAATAGTAATTCAATAGAAAATATTAAATCAATATTTTCAGTTTTATTAATCTCCCTTTTATTTTCAGAATTTGAAATTTGGTATTCAATTGAGGATTTTAATTTGTTCTTTTTTTCTAGCTTTTTTAGTTGCAAGCCCAACTCACTGACCTTCTCTTCCTCTATTTTATGCAAGTAAGCATATAGAGATAAAATTTCCCCCTATAAGTGCTTTGGCTATAACTCACAAATTTTGATATGTTGTGTCATTATTGTCATTCTCTTGGATGAATTTATTAAGTGTGTCTGATTTGTTGTTTCATCCATTCATTCTTCCCTTTTTTTTAATTTGTGAAAATCTAAGTTAATTTTTTATTTTATTTTATTTTATAGCTTTTTTTTACAAGTTATATGCATGGGTAATTTTACAGCATTGACAATTGCCAAACCTTTTGTTCCAATTTTCCCCCTCCTTTCCCCTAACCCCTCCCCTAGATGGCTAGTTGACCAATACACGTTAAATGTGTTAAAGTATAAATTAAATACAATATAAGTATACATGTCCAAACAGTTATTTTGCTGTACAAAAAAAAATCGGACTTTGAAATAATGTACTATTAGCCTGTGAAGGAAATCAAAAATGCAGGTGGACAAAAATATAAGGATTAGGAATTCTGTGTAATGGTTCATAGTCATCTCCCAGAGTTCTTTCCCTAGGTGTATCTGGTTCAATTCATTACTGCTCTATTGGAACTGATTTGGTTCATCTCATTGCTGGAGATAGCCACGTTCATCAGAATTGATCATCATATAGCATTGTTGTTGAAGTATATAATGATCTCCTGGTCCTGCTCATTTCACTCAGCATCAGTTCATGTAAGTCTCTCCAGGGCTTTTTGAAATCATCCTGGTGGTCATTTCTTACCGAACAATAATATTCCATAATATTCATATACCACAATTTATTCAGCCATTCTCCAATTGATGGGCATCCACTCAGTTTCCAGTTATCCATTCATTTTTAATTTCCAATTAACTTTTAGTTTATTTTCTCCTGGCCTTATATTTCATGTGATTTTTATTGCATCATCATTTTTTAAAAATGCATTTACTATTTCTGCCTTTTTACATTTGATTTTGAGGGTTTTATGCCTTAACTCATGGTGAATTTTTGTATAAGTTCCATGAACCACTGAGAAAAAAGTAAATTCCTTTCTGTCTTCATTCAATTTTCTCCAAAGATCTATCATACCTAACTTTTCTAACATTTTGTTTACCTCCTTAACTTCTTTCTGATTTATTTTGTGGTTTGATTTATCTAGTTCTGAGAGAGCAAGGTTGAGATCCTGCTAATTTTGCTATCTATTTCTTCCTTCATCTCTCTTAACTGCTTCTCTAGGAATTTGGAGGCTATACCATTTGAGGTGTATATGTTTAGTATTGATATTGCTTCATTACTTATGGTTTAGTAAAATATAGTTTCCTTTCTTAACTCTTTCAATTAGGTCTATTTTTCTTTTATTTTATCTGAATCAGGATTGCTAGTCCTGCTTTTTTTGTCACCTGAAGTATAAAAGATACTGTTCCAGCCCTTTACCTTCACTTTGTATGTATCACTATGCTTTAAATGTGTTTCCTGTAAACAACTTATTGTAGGATTCTGGCTTTTAATCTAATATGCTATCCACTTCTGTTTTATGGGAGAATTTATCCCATTCACATTCACAGTTAAAATAATTAATTCTGTATTTCCTGCCATCTTATTTGGCCTACGTTATGCTTTTCTATTTCCTTTCCTTCTTCCCTCCTCCACAGTGTTTTGCTTTTGATGACCACCTCCCTCAAACAGTCCTCCTCCTTTATACCCCCTTCCCCCTTTTTACACCTTTCCTCTAATTCTTCTGTTTTTCCTTCTTTTAATCTTTCCCTTTCTTTTCCCCCTTTCCCTCCCACTTCCCTATAAGGTGAGACAAGTTTTTCTGTGAAACCAAATATGTCTGATATTCTTTCTTAGAGCCAAATCTGATGAGAGTAAGATTCACACAATGCTCATCCCCTTTTCTTCTTTCTCTCAATTATAATGGCTTTCTTTGCCTCTTTATGAAATGTAATTTCCCTTATTTTAACCTCCTTTCCCCTCTTTTTTCCAGTATGATCTCCTTTTCCACCTCTAGTTTCTTTTTCATTTTATCATAATAAAACCAAATTATACCTACATTCTCTGAGTATACCCATAATAGAAATATAGTTCTCAAGAGTTCTTTCCTTTTTATCTTTTTATGCTTCTTATGAGTTCTGTGTTTGAAGATCAAATTTTTTTGTTCAGTTCTGGTCTTTTCATCAGTATTAGGTAAAATTCACCTATATCATTAGGTAAAAATCACCTATATCTTCTTCCCTAAAAGATAATACTCATTTTAGTTGGATAGCTTATTCTTGGCTATAATCCAAATTCCTTTGACTTTTGGAATATCAGATTCCAGGCCCTTTGATCCTTTAAGGTGGAAGCTACTAGGTCATGGGTGATTCTAATTATGGCTTCTTGTTATTTAAATTGTTTCTTTCTGGCTGCTTGTAATTAGATCTATTTTTTTTTTTTTTTATTTCTTGATCTAAGTTCAGGATCACTACCCCTGCTTTTATGACTTCAGCTGAAACAAAATGGATTCGGTTCCAGCTTTTTACCTTTATTCTGTATGTATCATTGATTTAAATGTGTTTTTCGTAAACAATATATTGTACGATCCTAATTTTTAATTCAGTCTGTTATTCACTTCCATTTTATGAGAGAATTCATTCCATTCATATTCACAACTAAAATTACTATTTCCAACCATCTTATTTTCCTTGAATTATATTTTTTCTTTCTCCCTTTCCCTCCTCACCAGTGTTTTGCTTCTGATCACCACTTCCCTCAATCTGCCCTTTCCTTTTAAAGACCCCACCCTTTCTTATCTCTTTCCCCTTCTACTTCTGTTTTCTCTTCTGTTAGCCTGCCCCTTTCTTTTTTCCCTTTCCCCTCCTACTTCACTATTGAGTGAGACAAGTTTTTCTATTAATGTAAAATACATCTGATATTCTTTCTTTGAGCCATAGTTGATGAGATTAAAATTCAAACAATGCTTATTCCTCTTTCTTTTTTCCCCCTCAAGGTAGTACCTCTTTTTTGTCTGTTCATGTAATGTAATTTGCCCCATTTTATCTCCCCTTTCTGTACTGGCCAGACTAGCTCTCTGGAGGATTTCAGTACCAGCTCAAGTACTTGGTCATAGAAGAGGAGTGATGATGCAGAGACCCACATGGATGGTCAAATATGGAGTCTGTTTATTTCAAGTTCTCTCAGCCTTAAATACCTTAGCACAATGACATCACCACAGCACACTGAGCATATGCTAACTATAGTACAATTATATAGCCTCTAGCTCCCTTAGAATCCAAAGCCTCCAGCCAGCACAAAGGTGGAAGTTGGAATGAATCTGACTCTTCCTCCAAGAGTGGGCTTCTGGGCTTCTGTGACTTGTAAATCTCTCGAAGTCAATGCTAGATAAGGCTCCTAGTTTATATATGCTCTCTAAAGTTGTAAACTCTAATGTATGAACTAATGTGTGAACTCTTTTAAAGATGTGAACTCTAATGTGTGAACTCTCTTAAAAATGTGAACTCTAAAGGTCTGAACTAAGTACATAAGCATTGTCTCTATCAATTCCAGTGACTTAGCACTTTGTTTGAAGTTCTGGCCCATAACACAAGGGGATATGAGAGCCAACCAGACATTGTCAGCAGGTTCTTTCTGGGCTGAAGGGTCTTATACCCCACCAAGAGTTCCCACAGTGTTAGTGGCTTTCTAGATTTTTCTTCTTCTTCAAGTACAATCCCTTCCCTCCTCCTACTTTCTTTTTTATATCATCACAATAAAATCAAATTATACCTACACCCTCTAAGTATACCATTACCAAAGCTATCATTCTCAAGTGGCAAAGTTATCATCTTCCCATTTAGTGATGCACAAATTTTAATGTTTTTAAAAGCATTTTTTTTCCTTTCCTTTTCCCTTTCTTATTTGAGTTCTGTCTTTGAAAATGTTTGGCTGGGGTCTTTTAATAAAAAAGAATTAAAAGTTCTCTATTTCATTGAATATCCATCTTTTGCCCTGAAAGATAATGCATAATTTTGCTGCATAATTGATTCTATTCTTGATTGCAGTCTAAGCTTCTTTGTCATACAGAATGTCATGTCCTAGGAACTTCAGTCCTTTAAAGTGGAAGCTGGGTAATCCTGATTGTGGCGTCTCAATATTTTAATTTTCTCTTTCTGGCTGCTTACAGTATTTTCTCTTTCATCTGAGAACTCTGAAATTTAGCCACAGTATTCCTTGTGGTTTTTATTTTGCAGTCTCTTTCAGGAGATAATTGGTAGATTCTTTCAATGGCTATTTATTTATTTGTTTTTATTTTTGTTTTCGTTTTTTGCTCAGGCAATTGTGGTTAAGTGATTTTCCTGGGGTCACACAGCAAGAAAGTGTTAAGTGTCTGACCCCAGACTTGAATTCAAGTCATCCTGACTTCAGGGCTGATGCTCTATTCATTGCACCACCTAGTTGCCCCTCAATGGCTATTTTACCCTCTGATTCTATGACATCAAGCCAATTTTCCTTGATGATTTCTTGAAAGATGTTGCTAGGCTCTTTTTGTTCACTCTGCTTTTCAGGTAGTCTAATAATTCCCTCCTGGAATTATTTTCCAGGTCAGTTGTTTTTCTGTTGACATATTTTCTCCTCCTCTTCCTTCTCCTTTTCCTTCTTCCTCTTCTTTGGTTTTGTTTGGTTGATTCTTCATGTCTTATTGAATCATTAACTTCCATTTGTTCAATTCTAATTTTTAGTGACTTTTCTTCAGTTAGCTTTTTTTTTTTAATCTCCTTTTTCATCTGGCCAATTGAATGAGTTGTTAAGTTCATTGCATTTTTTTTTCTATTTCACTAATTTTATTTTTCCATAGTTGTTCTCTTTTTCCATTTCACCAATTTTGTTTTTCAAGGAGGATTTTTTTTCCACCTTGCCAAATCTATTTTAAAGGAGATATTTGTTTTCAGATAATTTCTACATTTCCTTTTCTACCTTTTCTGCAAAACTCTTGTTTCCTTCCCCATTTTTCTTCTGTTTTAAGATCCTTATTGAATTCTTCCAAGAGAGCCATGTGAGATGGAAACCAACTCATATCACCCTTTGAGGTTTCATGTGGAGGACTTTTGCCTTTATTGAGCTCAGAGTTTGAGGTCTGTTCTTCCCTATCTCCATAATAGTTATCTGTGGTCAGAGCTCTTTTTGCTTTTTTGCTCATTTTTAAAGGTTGAGGTCTGCTTCCAGGGCAAAGGGGAGATTATCCCTAGCTTCTTCTATAGTGGCAGGGGTTTTATGCTGCCCCGGGGCTGATGCTGTGGGCTTCCTTCTTATGCTGGATGGGTATGGCCAAGTCCTCCTTATTATTCTGGAGTTCAGGAGCTCACTATTTGCCTTCTGTAGCTCACAGCTACTCTGGTGATTCCTTTCCTTCCGAACGAGGGCAGAGTAGCCAAAATTGCTATATTTTGGCAGGAAGCCTCCCACCACATTTCCCTGAGAAGGAAGCCTTTCCATCTTGGGCCTCCCTGGTCTATGCCTGCAATGGGATGGGTCCCTCCTTCTTGCTTGAGACAGACATTTCCTGAAGTTCTTCCAAAATATCTTCTGCTATTGCACTCCAATTATTTGTGGATTCTGTCAGTCCAAAATCATTTTAGAGTCTTAATCTGTTGTTGTTCTGAAGGAATCTAGGAAGAGCTCAAACAAAGTAGACTTGTCTACTCTCAGCCATGTTGGCTATACCCCAAGTTCCATGTCTTGAACAAAAAAATGCTAGGACATGATTGATAGGATCTTACTGGCCACAAGGAATGTTTAGTAAGTCAGGGAAAATGAGAAATCTACACAAAATCACTTTATTAATAAATAACCTTAAATATGACACTTGGGAGCAAAGAACAGGATAGTTCAGAGGAGGGAGAAGTAGGAATCTGAACTAAGACATTTCTCAAAATAAATTTTTTCTACTTTTTGTGTGCTCTTGTTTTTCTGTAGACCTACTTTTCCTTCTAATCAGAAAGCCATGCCATCAAAGAAGACATTTTAAAATACCATTCATATTGTCAACAATGTGTACAATGAAACATGAATACTTTATACCTAGTAGCCATATCTGATGAATTTAGAAGCAAGAAACTCTGGCCTCATTGACTAGGTGTAAAACACCACTAAGCATTAAAGCCCATTATTCTATGAAAAAGATAAATCTGAGAATTCAGTAAAAAGACAGAAGCTAGAAGTTCTATGAGAACATTGGAATTCTCACTTTTTATGGGTAGAATAAAAGAAAATCCAACATATCCTAATGGCAGTATCCTAAAAACTTTGCAGTCTGAATGTAAGAGAAAGAGACATTACTAACTCTCTTGAGAAGGATATCTAAGAAGGAAGGAATGAAAAATAATTTTCATATGGAATTGAGGGGCAAGATTACTGTGGACTGAAGTGTCCTAGGTGGGATCACCATAGTGAATGGAACCTCTTTGCCCTTCAAAAGAACAAAGGTGACAATTCAGATATAAGAAGTGAAAAGCATTATCAAATCAGATAAGTTACACCTTTTGTGGGTGGAGTAGTAGGAGGTGTTAATCAAAGGAAGACATATAAAAAGAGTCCAACAACTTAGTCCTACAATTGCTCTTTTAAGACTTTTTTCTTCCAGAGCTCCAGGGAAAGAGTTAGTCCTTTTTATCCTGAAAATAATATTGGAGGAGAACAGAATCAAAGGTAAGTTTTTTATGGGAAAAATCTGTTTCTCCATAAACTTTAAAGAATGTCGTCTCAGACCAGTTAAAATAATGGTAAGTTGGAGAGGGGACAAAAATGAGAATTAGAGGAGAAAAAAAATTCTGTGTTGAAGATGTGCTTTGGGTTGATGGTATGAGTAGTGGTGGAGGGAACTTAAGGGTACAGAGATGATAAGTTGGGATTGTCCTTGCCTTTTTGTCATATAAGATAAGAAATGGGATTGTTCCTGAGCCTTTAAAACAAGATCAGTTATTATTAAACTACTCAATAAAGTTGTAAGTTTGGCTTACTAAACTTTCAGTAGTATTTAAAAGGAATCAAAGATGATTCTTCAGAATATGCTGTCTCTGAAGTGTGGGTTAAGAGGAAGAGTTGAGTGTTGGAAATAGTAAAAAGCAGTACCCCATCACCCAGGTTCCTTTTAGGGGAGAGCTCAATTTCATCACTGGATATAGCAGTTTCCCTGATCTGCTCCCTGGGGATAAATTGACCTAATACAAAAAAACATCAACTTTTTCTTTAGTCTTTACATGATGACTAGGGGTGAGACTCCCTGTAAAATAGGCTTTTTGTGGACTCTGCCTATAAGATAGATTTGATATGGATCTCCGAGTTACACAACTTTTAGATTCCCCGGTTTTATTTGAAAGCAGACATATTTGGGATGTAGGATGAATCAACAAAATATGTGATGGTTAAGAAATAACCTCTTTTGCAGACCCTATATTGCCTCCAAATCCCTGAAATACAATATGTACAAAAGTTCCGAGATGCCTTGGATGACACAGCAATGCCATGGTCAAAATTGTCACTGATTCTTTCTCCCTGGGTCTAGGAACATGGATATCAAAAACTTAATTGAAAACCTCAACATAGACCTCACTTGTTCCATCTGCCTGGATTACTTTATTGACCCAGTGATTGTCAAGTGTAGCCATAGCTTTTGCAGGGAATGTCTTCTCCAGTGCATGTGGAGAGGTAGTGACACATTACCCTGCCCAGAATGCAGACAACTCATCCAAATCAGCAATTTGGTGCCCAGCCTAAATCTGCAGAAGCTTTCTATGGTTGGAAAAACAATTGGTCCTCATTTGCTTCAGCCCACACAGGTGGTCTTGGCCACCTGCGATCAACATTGGGAAAAAGCAAAGTTCTTCTGTGAGGAAGACCAAAAACTTATCTGTGAGTCTTGTTCAATAACTCAACTACACAAGGATCACCGAATTCTTCCCCTGGACAGTGCTATTGCTGAAAGCAAGGTAAGAGTGACTGCTCACTATCAATCCCTGCCACAAGAGAAATAGTGCTTGTTCATTCAACTATCTTTCTGGTCCACTGCCATATTTTAAA
Organism: Sarcophilus harrisii; assembly: GCF_902635505.1. Taxonomy (NCBI): domain Eukaryota; kingdom Metazoa; phylum Chordata; class Mammalia; order Dasyuromorphia; family Dasyuridae; genus Sarcophilus; species Sarcophilus harrisii. The sequence goes on from NC_045431.1 coordinate 99,597,050, forward strand.
AGTAACTCAATTTAATGGGTACAAGGGAAATCTAGAGACCTCACATTTGTATACAACCCACTTATTTTTACTGACCTTGCAGATCCTTTTTGCTTCAGTGTTCTCACCTTTAAAATGGTAATGATAAGAATAACCACCAATTTTAATGTTTATTATGAGGTTCCAATGGAAAAGTTCCATTGATAGCCTTAAAGGGATAATCATATTTTAATCTTTACTAGACAAAAGGTCTAAAACAGGTGCATGTCTTTGATCTAGAACATAGGTTTGACTAAATATTTGTTTGTTTTGCAGGAGAAACTGCAGGAAACATCGAATATGTTACAGAAAAAACAGCAGCAATTTAAAATTGCATTCAGATATGTGAGCAACAGAAAATTTTATTTTAGAGTCAGTATCTGTTTTCTTGGTGAGAAGGGTATGAGATATATTATTCTTTGAAGGCTTTTCTCCCTTTTAAAAAAGAGTAAATAATGAAAATGCGGAGACAATAGTGTTTCTCCTTTTTCTTTAGTTCAAGGAACAGTTTTATATCAATGATCAAATGATGAAATATACTGTCACTCTTTTGAGGAATAATTTGATACCTAATAATAGTAGAAGAACTTTAGCTTCAGGTAAACTGGCAAATTGTATGTATGAAAAAGTTTCCAGGCAAGATTTGGGTATTTTTCGTGATTAAAAGATTTGTGGTACATTTCTGATCTTTTTTTCCTTTACACAATATCATTCTCTATATCATTCTATCATTAAGTACTCTTTCAGAGAAGGTCCTTGGAGAGACAATATATTTAAGAAAGTCTGAAGTGGAAGACATAAGATTCAGTAACCAGAAAAGTTGTCTGGTATAATAATCTAACCTTCTCAGATGACCAATCCTATTTAATAGGGAGCACAAATATTGGTCACTAACCCTTTCCATCATAGATTTTTCATTTCTTTCCTTTATCTTTATTTATTTTTTATTAATTAATTTTAAACTTAAATAGCAAATAGGAACAGAAAAATAACATTGCCATGTTCTCAGTGGAACATGAGAAGATTCAAAGTATAAAGCATTATATTTCCACTTCAAGAAAGCCTATATAATAAGTTCAACACAGTGTATTCAGAAATGTATATTTTTTTCTTGTTTCCTTGTAGATTTTCTTTTTTTTTTGTCTGTTGTATACTTTTTTCTCCTTTTTCCTACCTTGCTCTTAAGAAAATTTATTACACACCCATTTTCACATACACATAGTTAGATATGTATAATCATACACATATATACACATTGACATTTATATGCATGATTATATATTGATATACTGATTGATATTACTGAAATTTATTGTAGCTTTCCTGTTTTTTTCTTTTGTTTGTCTATTTTAGCTTTAACTTTGTCTGAGATTATGATTACCATCCCTTTTTTAACAAATTCTATTCTTGATTTTTATTTTGTGCTTGTGTCTCTTTTTTAATATCTCTTACTTTCCATTCCTTGTGACTCCTCTATTTTATTTCTACCTGCTACCTTGTCCTCCTATTACCTAACCTCTCCCCTACTCCAAGGATCCCTCCTTTGTCCTTTGTTCCCCCTCCCTATCCATCTCTGTTCCATTCAAAGTGATCTACACATCTTTCTATATCTAATTTCTTATTCTATTCCCTTACCCTTTTATATCTTTATAAATTTAAAATGCTTTCATTCCCCTTTAAACGACTATGTTGTTTTTATTTTAATCTGATCTGATGTAAGTAGGGTACCTATAAAAATGTCAAATCTGGCAAGCTCATTATTTGTCTTTTTTTTTTCATTGAAGATTATGCTTAACCTAGCTCTACTAATTTCCTTTGGGACAGGAGATTGTTTATGCTCTTAAAGAATCAATTATAAATGAAAATGAGAAAATGCACCAGTTATTATGGGATGAAGAAGCTCTATATCTACAAATACTAGATGAGGAATCCAAAGACAACCTGGAAGAAATTGAGGAAAAGAAGACTAAACTGACCCAACAAATCCAGAATCTGCAGCAAATGATGTTAGAAATAGAGAAGAGATTAGACAGGAATCCCTTGGAAATGCTCCAGGTGATTATGTAAAACAGATACCTGCTAATGCTTTAGAAAGGGAATATCGTCTGTCTCCTATAGAATACTAAGAGAAGGATCTCAGGACCATTTTATACAGTGGTTTTGGGGACAGTTCCTTGGTGTAGTGGATAGAGCACCAGTCCTGAAATCAGGAGAACCTGAGTTCAAATTTGATCTCGGATACTTAACACTTCCTAGCTGTGTGACCATGGGCAAGTCACTTAACCCTGATTTGCTCAGCAAAAAAAGAAAAAAAAATAGTTTCTCAATGGTTTCTCAAATGTATTTGATTTCTTATGAGCAGGATTGGGTGTTAATCTGCTGTAGCTAAACAGTGTATAGCACAGAGATTCTTGAAGGCCAGGTCACTTCAGTGCAAAAGTTGGTTATGATTTTCAGTACTTATCCCATGTTGGCTTATATTTAAATCTGAAATCACGTGAACAAGCTTGAATCTCCTGATTTTTCCAGAGTAAACACTGACTGCATGTGGATCGAAGTATAGTTATTTTCATCTTTTTTTGCATGTTTTTCCTTTCTCTGGTGTTTTCCCTTTCGATCTGATTTTTCTTGTGTAGAATGACAAATATGGAGAGAAGAATTGCATGTTTAAAAACATGGGAAAAACAAGGGGGAAAAGGGAGAAAAATTTGGAATACAAGATTTTACAAAAGTGAATGTTGAAAATGATCTTTTCATGTATTTGAAAAATAAAATTCTTTCTTTTTTAGATTTTTTAAAAGTAAGAAAACATCACTTTTCCAGTGAGGATAAATATGGGCTTCTTTGAGATTTGGCATGATGATACTTGAGCAATTAGTCTCACTATCAAAAGTCTCCTAGAAATGAACCCCCATTTGAATTTATGGATTTTATTCTAAATCTACCTGTTTAAATTGTGTCTCTTTAGTCTCAGAATCCACATTTCCCACACATACCAATAATCAGAAAAGGTGACTACCAGTCTTTTAGACTACCTACTCCATTTTCAGCTTCCTCATTAGCTGTTTTCTCATTCAAGGCAAGCAAAAGTTTTAATCAGTTTCCTGTGTAAATTTAAATGAGTTTTCTATGTAAGAGAAGGAGAGATAAGGATAGGGTAGCATGACATTACTTTCACAATTCTGTCCATCTTTAGGAGGGAGGCAAATGCATGAAGCTAATCAAAGAGCAACCCAAAGCTAATTCTAAACAATTTTACTTTGGAAAAGAATTCTGAAGGCATGATCTAACCACTGAAAGATATGCCTGGGTTCTTTGAGAAAGACAATATTATATAAATAAACTAGGTAGCAGGCCACTAAATTTCTTTTTTTTTCCTCTCCTCAGGATATGAAAGACCCCTTGGCAAGGTAATTTTCCATTCTGTGTTTAACTAATTCAGAAGTGCAAAATCTGTGTATATCAGATTATTTGAAGAGGTTCATTGTGGGGTGTAGTCTGCTGAAACATAATGAAATATTTCATCCAGATAGGGCTCTGGAGCTCTGTATAGAACAAATGTAACCAAATATAACTTGTTTGTAGGAATGAGGAGCTACTAAGCCAAAACCCAGAAGTTTCTTACCCTATCTGGAGCATCTGCTACATCATTGGCTTGCAAGAAATGCTCATGAGCTTCCAGAGTAAGTAATATTTATCCTGATTAATATTTGGGAAAGTGCCAGCAATTCCCATATTGTTTGAAATGGATTTCCTTGCTATATGCTACTAGTATGGACAAATGACCTTTTTCCTCAGTCCCTGATATTTCATATACACAATTTCAATTCTCACATGAATACTGAGATGATTTCCAATTTTCCCCTTTGATATCCCAACAGGCCTGAATGTTCTTACTTATTTCATTCATTAGCTAAGCTATTTTTCTAAATGATTGAACTGTTGCACAGTTGTAATACCAGTAGATCATCATGTCTAATATTTCATTTAAGTACCAGCTTTGAATTGTTTTTTGTCTTATTATCTCTGACCATTTGATATATCTGAGATTAAACTTTTAGAGTTTCCAGATTAACTTGTCCAGGTATATATTTTTTGAATATTTCTGTTGATTTTATTGTTTTTTTCTTTGATCAGTTTATTCATACAATGCAGCCAGTTCATTAATTGTGGAATGGCTTTTACTATTTCTCAGAAGTCTATATGGATTTTGCATGCTATGCTATGCTTTGTGATGACTCATAGAAAGGAGTAATGTTGGGTATTTCTTATTGTATGTCCATCTCCTTCAAAAAATGTATTTTTGTTTTTGTTGAACTTTTGCCTTTTTAATCTGGTGAGGTTTTTTGGGGGAAACTATACTATTCTTTCTGTTTTTAAATTCAATATTTTATTTTTTTCCCCAATTACAAGTAAAAACAATTTTAATGTTCACTTAAATTCCCCACATTGACAATTCAAGCAATCTGATATAGATTATACATGTGGTTATGCAAAACATTTCCATGTTACTCATGTTGTGAAAAGAAACAGAGAAAAAAAGTAAAACAAGAAAAATATGTATATAGAAAAAATGGTTCAGCCTGCCTTCAGTTTCCATCAATTCTTCAAAGATATCATTTTTCATCATAAATGTTTCAGTATTTTCTTGGTTTACTGTATTGCTGAGAATACGTGTTCATTCTCTGCATTAGGAATACTTTACTACTCAGTTCCTCATCTGTTGCATAAGTTTTCCCATTGGGTAGTTTGTAAACATTTTTGGGAGGAAGGATTTGTCTTGAGTTTTCTGTTACTTACTCCTAATTCTATGGTTGTCCAGGAAAGTTGGGCTCAATTAAAATACTGATTTTTTTCTCTAAAGATAATGGGACAGAAGAAATAGTTTATAAGATAAAGAGCCAATAGAGATGATGATACTTAATTTTCTTGAGAAAGGTTATGAGTTATTCTGAGAGTCATAATCAACACTAAGTCTGATTAAGAGAAGACTAGAAGCTACAGCTTTAGGTAAGGAAGAAAAATTCAACTACCTATGGAGACATGGAAGAAATGACAATGGAGGATAGGGAGATGTTTATTAAATATTGCTATACAATGATAGAATGCATTTTAACTCTAGAATGTTCAAACAACACATTTTTTTTTCACCCTAACCCTAAATATCCTATTACTTCCCTATGCCTCAGGTAGGCTGAGTCTTGGCACAGTTCCATAGATGTCCCATGACCCTCCAGTAACATCTTCTCTCTCAATTTGGCATTTCACTGGAAATGCTATAATGTATTTCTACAAGTTCTTTGTTTCACTAATCTGTCCCTATTCCAATTTACCCTTCCTAGAAATTTCTAATGAACTTTTAATCTTATTTCATTGTCATTCTATTCTCTATGACCTCTTCCCTTTTGCCATCTCCTATACAATAAAGTCTAAACCCTTCCACAAGGTCCTGCTTTGCAAGATGTCTTCCTTTCTTGTCAGCATTCTCAAAATATTTGCTTCTAATGTGGCTTCAGAGCTTTTTAAATAGTCACCCAGTTCTGTATATATCTAGGGCTTCCTGATCCCTTGCTTCTTTTTGTCTTCTTCTCACTTCCTCTATCTCATTCTCTCCTACACATACTTTTTCCTTTCTTCCTTCTTTTCTTTATCTTTTCATGTCTATCTCTCTTCTTGGTTATGTTTTTCCCTTCTTTTCTCTTACCAACTAAATGGGTAATTATTTTTATTTGCTTATTTTGCTGCATTTTGCACTATTTTGATTATACATCTGTGCAGGTCTCAAGTCCCTTCTGATAGATTATAAGTTCTATAAGGTCAGAGATCTCTGAAAGAATTGAAAAGAGTAAATTCTTTCTTTGGCTGGTCTTTTGTAAAAAGCAGTTTGTACAAAAATGCTATTTCTACCAAGGTCCAGATGTTTATACTTCCCAATTTATGCTAGTATATGCTGTATAGTATATTAATATAGCAATATAATACCTCTTTCAGATGCATACCATCTATCTTCCAAGGCATGTTATTCTACTTAATGTTAGTTGCTGATTAATGAAACATTTAAAAATATCTAACAAAGGCCCTAAAATATGGGATATTGGATTAAAAATTTGAAGAATTATAATGATTATCTTTTTGAATGTATTTGAAAACCACCTTCACTTTGCATAGAAGGAAACTGAGTCACTAGAAAACTAAGGTGCTTATTGAAGTATGTGTTGAAGGCAGGACAACTCCACTGATCGTTCTGCTATAATCTCAAATAGATTGTGATTTAGTGTCCCAAAGTGTGTCACTGTCTGGGATTAGGGACTTTTTTTAACCTCCAAGGTTTGTAAACTACAGCTAATTCTATTCCCCTTTTCCTTTCTCTAGGGAATATAACTTTAGATCCTGATACAGCCAAACCTCATCTTATCCTGAATGAAGAATTGAATAGTATCAAGTATACAAGTGTCCCCAAAGATCTGCCTGACAATGAAGAAAGATTTGACTGTTGTCTTATTGTACTTGGGACTCAGACTTTTACTTCAGGAAAACACTATTGGGAAGTGAAGGTGGGAGATAAGACAGAATGGATAGTGGGCATCTGTGAAAATTCAGTCAGCAGAAAGGAGTCACACTCCCTATTATCAAAGGATGTAAGAACCTTAATGGGCTTCACATCTGAAAAAGATTTCTTTCTCTGGAATTCACAATGTGGTTTTTATGAGAGTGAGCCTATCCATGTGGTAGGTATTTTTATTGATTATGAAAAGGGACATATAGCATTTTATAATTCTATAGAGGAATCCCTCATCTGCAGTCCCCCAAACATAGCATTTCAAGGACCTATTTGCCCTTACTTTTCTTCTTGCTATCCTACTGAAAATAGTAATTCTAGTTCTATCATTATTTGCTCTGAGAGTAAGTCTGATGATGAAAATTACTATGAGTATGCTCTCAATGACCAGGGATTAAAAACATGACACTGAATATTAGTTTCTATTCATTTGAACTTAAATTGATTTGGTCAGTGAAGTCATGTATGATTATCAAAGCCATATATTCCAAAAAAGATCATAAAGAAGGGAAAGGGACCTGTATGTGCACGAATGTTGTGGCAGCCCTGTTTGTAGTGGCCAGAAACTGGAAACTGAGTGGATGCCCATCAATTGGAGAATGGCTGAATAAATTGTGGTATATGAATATAATGGAATATTATTATTCTGTAAGAAATGACCAACAGGAGGATTTCAGAAAGGCCTGGAGAGACTTACACGAACTGATGCTGAGTGAAATGAGCAGGACCAGGAGATCATTATATACTTCAACAACAATACTATATGATGACCAGTTCTGATGGACCTGGCCATCCTCAGCAATGAGATCAACCAAATCATTTCCAGTGGAGCAGTAATGAACTGAACCAGCTACGCCCAGAGAAAGAACTCTGGGTGATGACTAAAAACCATTACATTGAATTCCCAATCCCTATATTTATGCCCACCTGCATTTTTTATTTCCTTCACAAGCTAATTGTACAATATTTCAGAGTCTGATTCTTTTTGTACAGCAAAATAAGTTTGGCCATGTATACTTATTGTGTATCTAATTTATATTTTAATATAACATCTACTGGTCATCCTGCCATCTGGGGGAGGGGGTGGGGGGTAAGAGGTGAAAAATTGGAACATATCAACAATAGTGTGCCTCATTCTATATCAACAACTCATGAGCTTCTCCTTCACTGAGAACTTTATTGGATTCAGTCAATCCACATGGGTTCCTTTATTATTTTCCCAGAGGAAATGGAATTGGATATTACTTTATAAACACTATATATTTCTTAGATAGAAATATATTATATATGCATATGTGTAAGGGTCGAAGGAGGAGTCATGTATAGTGCAACAGGAAGCAAACAAGCAATAAAGTTTGAGACCCCCGGAAGTGGGTTTGCTGTGTACTAGTAGGGACCGCTTCATGGGCCGGGATTCTGGTCGCATTGAGATCCACATCATTAACGGGAGGTGTCTCCTTTTCTGATTGGCTGGGCGTGTGACCTCATAGACCCTATTTAAGCTGTGGGGAGGAGGACGTAGCTCTCTTTGACCTGGTATTCACTGGAAGTCAGCAGGAGGTGAGCTAGGGGAAGGATGTGAACACATGAATATCAGACCTTGAGCTTGCACATAGCTGTTCTTGAGCGCTCTATTGTGTATGTAAACCATCGTTCTTATGAATTGATGGCCAGAGATCTCTGAAGACCTCAGACAGAGGTAAGCTTGGTAAAAGTGGTTAATAAGCACTGCAAAAGACAATGACTAGAGATTTCACTGAGGGCCTGGGAATGAGGAGAGACTGGCAGGAGTGAATGCTGAGTGGGCATTAACAAGGGCATTCACACATATGTGTACATAAATGCACATACATACATATGTTTACATGTTTTTTCTGTATAAAGTACAAATGTATGTGTATATATTTTCATTCTTGAAACATCAAGGTATTTTTCATGTAGATAATATCCTAAACTCTTTTGTCATTATTGATTTTTTTCCAAAAAAACCCTTCATTATTCCAGGGGTTGAAACATCCAGAGCAGTGCCTCTACCATCATTTCAGAAAAGTTACATTTTGGCCTCTGCAGTGAACCTCCATGACAAGCTAATTTTTGCAAGAATAGTCTGTTAAAATAGCCATATTCTCTTGACCATGAGTATTTCCCAGAGTCCATAGAAAAGTGCATTGTGTGAGTAGATGATAACATCACATTACAAATCATTAACCACCTGGCTTCATGAAATTTTAGGAGTGAAAAAAAATTAGTCTGATAATTAGGTTCATCAAAAACATAAAACAAAACACATCTATGTTTTGGGGGTATTCTCATAGTTTCTAGAATAGAGTCATATAGAATTTCTATTCAGGCAATATTTGGTAATTATTTGGTTGATGGTCTTGTAATTATATAATGTTTTGTAAATCTCTAAAACCCTATTAATCATTTGACTTTATAAGTGATATTTGCAAAGAACCTTGGAAAGCACACTTCTTGCTACTTTATAACTAAATTGATTTAAATAATCAAGGGACCTTCAGACATGATTATATCTTTTATGGCTCATATATCTATCACATACATCATGTTGGAGCAGAATCCTTGGGGGTATAATTTTGTTTTATGCAATCAAATGCTCTTTTTATAATAAACAAACAAAAAGAACAATAAAATGTAGTATTCTTTGGACTTGTGTGTCATTTGGAAAAGTCTGGATTTTCTTCATATATATATATTATATATATATATGAAGAATATATATATATATATATATATAGAGAGAGAGAGAATATATATATATATTCTCTCTCTCTCTCTCTCTATATATATATATATATATAATACACACATATATTAGTTTCATTAAGACAGGAAATCAAGTACATGAGTTGGTCATTGTTTTATGTTTTTGTTTGCATTTTTGTAATAATGTCTATGATTATTTTCTAAATATCTTGTGTCTTCCTCTCATTTGGCCAGCTTACGGATTGGTCGCTTAGAATTCTTCAAATAGTGTCTCTTCTGCCGAGAGCATCTCCAGGTAGATTTTATCTAGTTTATCTGCTCTTTCTAATTCCATCTTTTTGGTATCATCTCTAGTTCTTGCATCATATCAGGGATTCTGATTTTAGAGTCCAAATGGCATAGTCTAACTGAAAGAGAAAGGACTTTTTGTAGAAATCTTCATTAATCTTTTCCACTTTTGAGTAGTTGGATTTGACATTCCTAGCTGTTGTTTAATCATTCAATCATGTCTGATTTTTCATGATCCTATGAACCATATTGTACATGGGTTTTTCAGGCCAAAGATACTAGAGTAGTTTGTCATTTACTTCTCCAATGGTATTGAATAACTTGCTCAGGTTCACTTACCTAGTAAATATCTGAATCTGGATTTGAATTCAGGTCTTCCTAATTTCAGGCCTAGCACTCTATTCACTGAGTCCCTTATTCTAGTCTAGTCTCTTTCTATTCTTCCATACTCTTTCCTCCCATGGCTTCAAAGACATCATAATGTTATAATCCTAGCCTTCTAAACAGTCTAAAATCTTTCTCCTTACTGACAGTCTCTCACCATTTTTCTTGTTTCTGTATCACCTCAAAGTCATTTTCACTCTTAAATCTTTTGTGTTTTGTAATAAGGTAATTTTCTGTGACACCTTCATTCAAAGTCTACAACCCAATGTACTTGCACCTGGTAATTCTAAAACTCAATCTATCCACATCAAACTTGATTGTTATCAATCCTTACAAAAACAAATTGAATTCACCTTAACAAAACTAAGATTTGCAGAAAATAAGCAATAATACAACTAATGTCTTCCCCCAGGGGAAGTTCTTTAAAAGTATTCAATCTAGACAGAAATTAGCTGTCCTTCCTTCTCCTTCTTGCATTAGTGAATTAACCTGATTGTAACTCTTTGAAATTTATTAACTTTGATTCCTTCTATCCCTGGGAGATATAAACCAGCCAGTTCTAAAAATCAAAGGAGGGTAGATTTTGAGTTAGAAAGGATATTTAAGGTCATCAAATCAGATGATTTTATTTTTACAATTAAGAAAACTGAGACTGAGAGAGGTTAAGTGATTTGTCCAAATCATGCAGCTTATATCTGAGGCAGGGTTTTTATCCAGATCTCCTTGATTCTTAAGTCAATTTTCCATCTACACTACTATGCTGCCCCAAAGAATTTGCTTTTTCTACAGATTTTGTAAAGAGGTAGTTCATAGGCTGAATATATTTAATGTAAACCTCTTTGGGAGATCAGACATTGAGAAATGTTTCTTGGTGCTCTTACGTGCTGAGTTCTCTGGCCTCCTGCTCATGTGCTTTTTTATGGATGACTATAGGGTTATGGACCACTCCTTTTCCCTAAACATGCAATTTATTCCTTTTTATTTTCCTCAGCATTCTACTAGTTTCTCTTTTCTATGACCCAGATTTGAGTCTTTGGTTACTTTCATCCCATCCTCAGAAGAAAAGGAATGAAGAATTCACATAATTTCAGATTTTTAAAAAGTTCTTTCCCCTACCCCCACCCCAACTATATATTATATAGGAAATAATAGAGAGGTTTAAAACAACAAAGGGAAACATTATAAAGTAAATAGTTAATTTTGGTCTTCCATGCTACTACTCTTCAGGGAACTTAGGCCATTATCTCTTTTAGTTATGAAACAACTCTAGAGATTTGAAATCTGGAAGGAAATTCAAATCTTGCCTCCAAAACAGATGAAATCAATTAACTTATTTTTGCCTCAGTTTCCCCATCTATAAAATGAGGATTATAATAGTACCTACCTTATAAGGATGTTGTGAGGTTCAAATAAAATAGAAAAATGCTTTGGAACTTTAAGGTGCTACACAAATACTGTTATCATATCCTGATTAACCTACTTATTCCTAGAGTCATCTATGCAAGCTTATAGTACTTTTTAAAACTCTCTGATCAGATCCTTCTGGAATTTATCTCTGCTTTTGCAAACTAATTAACAATCAATCACTAAGCATTTGTTAATTCCTTATTATGTGTCAGGCACCCAAATAAGAATAAAGATAAAAGGCAGAAATGAAATATTCCCTGTCCTCAAGGAGGTTACAGTTTATGAATAGGTATTAGGATCCTCATGCCTTTCCATAGTTTTCCTTCAGTTGCCCTGGCTTTCCCTCAATGAAGGTATAGTTGATGGTCATACTAGTTGAATATGATCAAGATAGAGATCCTTTTTCTGGTATGGGTTGGCTTTGATGGTTTCTGGAGTATCTTTAAGCTTAAAAATTCTTTGATTCTGCCCTCCCCTGTATCCCTTCATCCTCATTCTTATTCATCTTTTAAAGCTGTCTTAAATACAATCCAGGATGTAATAATAACACTTTTATTAGACTCAGAGGCATTTCTTTCTATTTAGTTTCAAAAAAGTCATTCTCATACCTCATACAGGCAAAAAGCCAGGTTCAGATCCTGCCCCTGCTATCCCTGTCAGTGACAGATTCCTTGGAATTCACCTTAGGCATTATACAAATGAACATGCAAACCCCTTTCCCCACTCACCCCCACCCCCACCCCCACCTTTTTTCTGGGACAGCTTTTCCCCATGTAACTGTAATGATGCTGCTGATTTCTAGTTTGGCTAAAATTAATGACTGCTCAAGCTCATTCTTTTCAACAATTAATCAAGAGCTGGCAGTGTCAGTACCTTCAAGGGAAGAAATAGCATGAATGCTGTTGGGATTTAGCACTTTTGGCCTTGCTACGAAGCAAGAGCTCCCTGAAGAATCTGATTAGACTTTGGCAAGCTTTTATATTTAAGGTTTTTTTCTTTCAGAGCATCAATAGCATAACAGGCTTACAAGCATGGGAACAGACAAGCCTACTGTATGAGTGTGCACCTGTAATTTAGATTTATGCTAACAAGAAACTGCTTATAAAAATCAACTGCTAATAACTAGGACTTTAATACAGTTATTTCTTTATCTCCTTGAATGCCATTTTCACACTCTTAATACCAATGCAATAGGGTTTAGGGCAAAGAAATTTTCTTCAAGGCAGCCTTCTTATTACAAAGGTATCTTGTAGCATCTATCTAGTCCTTTAAAGTGAATTTGAAAATGTTTAGATATCAGTATCATTTAAAATATTGCTTCATGAACATCAATATTTGCCCATTCTATACACACTTGGGAATGGGATGCAGATTGTTATATGGGGGGTAAGAAAGGGGAAAGGAAAAAAATGTGCTTTCATTCCTTGGAGATTTTCCTAGATTCCCCAATGTTTCTTTCAGTCCTCAGTTTCTAAAAATTCTTTTGATAAGTACAGTTGGTAGTCCTTTCCTTTTCCTTTTTACTTTCCTTGTCTCCTTTCCTTTCACTTTCACCTTCAACTTCACCATCACTTCATCTTGCCTCTTTTGTGATATAGTTTAAAATCCAGAAACACCAAGATGCCGTCCTTGATATATTTTAATTGGTTTCCTTGATATTCTTTACCTATTATTCTTCCAGATCACTTTTGTTAATGTTTTCTAGCTCCATAAAACAATTCTTTGGTAGTTTGGTAGGGCATTGAGTAAGTAAATTACCTTAGACAGAATTATCATTTTTATTATAGTGGTTTGGTCTACCCATGAATAATTTTTATTTCTCCAATTGTTTAGATGTGCATTTGTATAAAATATTTTGTAGTTTTATTCATATAATGCCTGAGTTTAAATTTGTAGATAGATGCCCAAGTATTTTATATTGTTTGTAGTTATTTAAAATGGAATTTCTCTTTCTATCCATTGCTGCTAGGTTTTACTGGTAGTATATAGAAATGTAAATGATTTATGTAAGTTTATTATATAGCCTGTAACTTTGCTGAAATTGTTAATTTTTTCAAAATTTTGTTGATTTTCTAATGTTCTAAAAGTATACTATCATGTGCAAAGAGTGATCACACTGTTCCCTTATTTCTTATTTTTATTTCTTTAATCTCATTTTCTTGTCTTATTGTTATAGCCAACCTTTCTAGTACAATATTGAATAATAATAACAATAATGGGCATCCTTGCTTCATCTCTTGTCTTATTGGGAATGCTTTGAGTTTATTCCTGTTAGAGTTAATTCCTGCTCTTGACTGTAGATAAATGCTCCTCATTTTAAGAAAGCCTCCATGGGACTTTTGGGAGTAAAGCTGAGATGGCAGAGTGAAGTCAGGAAGCTACTTGAACGTTCCCAGTTTCCCTCAAAAACCACCTGAAATCAAGTCTCTGAAAAGAGTCCGACGGAATGAAGCCAGTCTCCAGCTCAAGATAGATTAGTAGGATTTGAAGAAAGTTCAGTTTCGAGATGATTGTTCAGCCCAGCTCAAATGGTGTCCAGGAAAGTCAGTAAGGGGTTTTAAACAACAAATCAGCAAATAAGACTCTCTGTCCTGGCTCAGTAGCCAAGTTGACCAAAGGAGCAACCTTCAGTTCCAGTTCAGAAGGCAAAAACTAGAGAAGTTAATAGAATCTTAGAAAATAGAAATGATAGATCTCTGGAGAAAAACTGAATATGAATAGACAGGAGTATACCTGTTTCTCAGCAATACATGCACCTACACAAAAACAGACCCATGTATTAGGGTCCCAAAACCTCAAAATCAAATGCACAAAGGCAGAAATAGTACATTCTTCTTTTTCAGATCATGAATTACATTTAATAAAGAGCCAGGGAAAGATTAAAAACCAAGGAGAAATTAAATAATCTGATTTTAAAGAATGAGTGGATCAAATGACAAATTAGAGAAACAATCAAAAATTTCATCCAAGACAATGGCAATGAGACAACATACCAAAACCAATGGGAGGTAGTCAAAGCAGTTCTTAGGGGAAATTTTATCTCTAAATAGTTACATGAATAATAGAAAGAGAAGATCAATGAATTGGGCATGCAACTAAAAACGTTAGAAAAAGAACAAATTTTAAAAACCCAATTAAATGTAAAATTAGAAACTCTAAAACTCAAAGGAGAAATTAATAAAATTGAAACTTAGAAAACTATTAAACTAATAAAATTATTGAAATTTTAAATTGAATTAATACAACTAAAAACTGGTTTTATAAAAAAAGAATCCAACAAAATAAGTAAATATTTGACTAATTTGATTAGAGAAAGGAAAGGAAAAAAACAACAAAATTACCAGCATCAAAAATTAAAAAGGTGAATTTACCACCAAGAAAAAAAATTCAAGCAATAATTAGGAGGTATTTTGCCTAATTTTATGACAACAAATCTGACAATCTAATTGAAATGGATAAATAATTACAAAAATACAAATTGCCAGATTAACATAAAAGGAAACAAATTGCTTAAATAGTACCATTTTACAAAAAAGAATTTGAAGAAACCATCAATTAGCTCCCTAAGAAAAAAATCTCCAGAACCAGATGGATTTACAAGTGAAACATTTAAAGAACAATTAATTCCAATACTATATAAGCTATTCAGAAAAATCGGGGAAGAAGGAATCCTAACAAATTATTTTTATGATACAGATTATAGTGCTGTTACCTAAATGGAAGGGCCAAAAAAGATAAGGAAAATTATAGACCAATCTCTCTAATGAATATTGATAAAAAATCTTAAATAAAATATTAGCAAAGAGATTACAGCAATTTACCATTAAGATAATACACTGTGATGAAGTGAGATTTATCCTAGAAAAGCAGAACTGATACAATATCAGGAAAACTATTGCCATAATTGACCATATCAACTAAAAAAAAAAACTAACAAATCTCAATAGATGCTGAAAAATCTTTTTTTTAAAAGCTTTTTATTTTCAAAATATAAGCATTTCAACTTCACCCTAGATAACAAATAATCCAATCAATACATGTTAAACATGTGCAATTCCTTTATACACATTTCCACAATTATCATGTTGCAAAAGAAAAGTCAGATCAAAAAGGAGAAAAAAATGACAAAGGAAACAAAAATGTAGGTAAACAACAACAAAAAAGTGAAAATACTATGTTATGATCCACACTCAGTCTCCACAGTTCTCTCTCTGGGTCTCTTGTGATGGCTTTCTCCATCACAAGACCATTGGAATTGGCCTGAATCACCTTACTGTTGAAAAGAGTCACGAACTTCAAAATTGATTATTACATAATCTTGTTGCTGTGCCAATATTTTCCTGGTTCCACTCACTTCATTTAGCATCAGTTCAGAGGCCTCTCCAGGCCTCTGTGAAATCATCCTACTGATTGTTTCTTACAGAACAATAATATTCCATAGCATTCATATCTATCATAACTTAGTCAACTGATGGGCATCCACTCAGTTTCCAGTTTCTTGACACTACAAAAAGGGCTGCCACAAACATTTTGGGTCCCTTTTCCTCCTTTAAGATATCTTTAGGATACAAGCTCAGTAAAAATATGGCTGGATCAGAGGATATGAACAGTTTGATAGCCTTTTGATCATAGTTCCCAATTGCTCTTCAGAATAGTTGGATCAGTTCACAATTCCACCAACAATGCATTAGTGTCCTAGTTTTCCCACATCCCCTCCAACATTTGTCATTATCTTTTGGAGCCATCTTAGCCAATCTGAGAGGTGTGTGGTGGTATTTCAGGGTTGTCTTAATTTGCATTTCTTTGATTAATAGTGATAGAGTATTTTTTCATATGGTTAGAAATGATTTTAATTTCTTTATCTGAAAATTATCTGTTTAAACTTTGTTTATAAATTGGAGAAAATGATTTGTCAATTCTCTATATATTTTAGAAATGATGCCTTTATTAAAACTCTTGAATTTAAATTTTTTCCTGTGTTTAATACTCTCTTTTAATCTTGTCTCCATTGATTTTGTTTGAACAAAAACTTTTAAACTTAATATAATCAAAATTATCTATTTTTTATTCCATAATGTACTCTAGTTTTTCTTTGGCCACAATTTTTTTCCTTCTCCACAGACCTGAGAGGTAGAATATACTTGTTTTTTAAAAATTTGCTTATATTATCATTTTTTATGTCTAAATCATGAAACTACTGAAAAATCTTTTGACAAAATGCAGCACCCATTCCTATTAAATACATTAGAGAACATCGAGATAAAGGAGCTTTCAAGCTCCCTTTGTAGCAATCATATTTGTAATGGAGAAAAGCTGGATGAATTCTCAAAAAGATCAGGGATGAATTCTCAAAAAGATCAGGGATGAATTGAGGATGCCGATTATCATCACTTTTATTCAGTATTGTGCTAGAAACATTTACTTTACCAATAAAAAAAAAAAAAGTAATTAAAGGAATTAGAATAGACAATGAGGAGATAAATCTATCACTCTTTGCAAATTATATGATGGTATTCTTAGAGCATCAATCAAAAAAACAATACTTGAAACAACTAACAATTACTTGAAACAATTAGCCAAGTTGCAGGATATAAAATTTACACAAGTCATTAGCATTTCTATATGTTACTAAGAAAGCCCTGCAGCAAGAAATAGAATGAGAAATTCCATTCAAAATAACTGTAGACAAAATAAAACATTTGGGTTTCTACCAGCCAATACAAACTCAGAAACTATATCAAGACAATTACAACACACTTTTCACACAAATAAAATCAGATCTAAACAATTGAGAACATATCAACTGCTTGCTTATGGGTAGGCCAAGCTAACATAATAAAAATGGTAATTCTACCTAAAATAATCTACTTCTTCAGTGCCATGCCAATCAAACTGCCAAAATTTATTTTATTGAGCTAGAAAAAAAAGAATAACATTCATCTGGAAGAGCAAAAGGTCTAGAATATCAAGGGAATTAAAGAAAAAATGAAAAGGATGATGACCAAACTGTACCAAATTTAAAACTGTTATAAAGCAGTAGACATCAAAACCATCTGGTTTGAGTAATAAACAGAGTGGTAGATCAGTGGAACAGGTTAAATATATAAGGCACAATAATCACAGTATATTATACTTTACTATAGTAACCTAATGCTTGGTAATCTGAAAGACTCCAATTTCTGGCATAAAAATTCACAATTTGACAAAAATTTCTGGGAAAATTGGAAAATAATGTCAGAAATTTAGCATAGACCTACATCTCACACCCCATACCAAAATGGGCACATGATTTAGGCATAAAGGGTGATTATTATAACAATTAGGATCACAAGGGATAGTTTATGTATCAGAGCTTTGGAGAAGGGAAAAATTTGTGGCAAAAGAAGAAATAGAGAATATTATGAAATGCAAAATGGACAACTTTGATTACATTAAATTAAAAATATTTTACACAAATAAAACCAACACAAACAAAATTAAAAGGGAAGCAGAGAGCTGGGGTAAAAATTTGTTACAACCAGCACTTCTGATAAAAGTCTCAGTTTTAAAATATAAAGAACTGTGTCTCCAATTGATAAATGGTCAAAGGATATGAATAAACAATTTTCAGATAAAGAAACTAGAGTCATGTGTAGTCATATGAAAATGCTCTAAATCACCATTGATTAGAGAAATGCAAATTGAAACAATTCTGAAGTACCACCTTATACCTCTTGGTATAACTTATACATTGTGGCTAAGATAACAAGAAAAGGTAATGATAAATGTTGAACAGAATAGGGGAAAACTGGGGCACCAAAGCATTATTAGTGGAATTGTGAACTAATCCAACCATTCTGGAGAGCAATTTGGAACTATGCCCAAAGGGCTATAAAACTGTGCATACTCTTTGATCCAATCACACTACTACTGGGTCTCTATTCCAAAGAAATAGTAAGAGGGAAAAGGACTCATCATGCAAAACTTTGTTGTAGCTCTTTTTGTGGTAGCAAAAAATTGGAAAATGAGTAGATGCCCATAAAATGGGGAATGGCTAAATAAATTAAAGCATATGAAAGTAATGAAATATTATTATTGTATAAAAATAATGAACAATCTGATTTTAGAAAGGGCTGCAAAGTTTTACATGAACTGATGCTGAGCGAAATAAGCAGAATCAGAAATATACTGTATATTATTGTATAATAACAGCAAGATTGCATGATGATCAACTAAGACAGACTTGGTTCTTCTCTGCAGTTCAGTGATCAAAGGCAATCCCAATGAATTTTGATGGAAAATTCTATTTACACTCAAGGAGAGAATATATACACTGTTTGTAAATCAACACATGCTATGTTCACTTTTTTCTATTTTTTTCTCTTGTGTTTTTTTTTTTCCTTTTGTTCTGATTTTTCTCTCCCACCATGATTGACAAGGGAATATGTTTAAAAAAATGAACATACATATACAGCCAAAAAATGTTGCTTTTATATGAAAAAAGAGAACGTTTCCATTGATTTCCATGTTTTTTAGTAGTTTTTTTTTTAAAAATAGAAACGAGTGTTATATTTTGTTAAAAGCTTTTTCTGCATCTACTGAGATAATCATGATTATAGTTTTTGTTATTTATGTGGTTAGTTATGCAGATGGTTTGTCCTAATATTGAACCAGTCCTTTATTCCTGATATAGAACACACATGATAGTAGTGTATTATTTTTGTAGCACACACACAGATATATAGAGAGAGAGGGAGAGAAACAGAGAGAGAGAGAGAGAGAGAGAGAGAGAGAGAGAGAGAGAGAGAGACAGAGAGACAGAGAGACAGAGAGACTGTAATCTACTTGGAAGTAAGTTATTTTAAATGTTTGCATGATAGTCATTAAAAAAATTAGTGTGTAGTTTTCTTTCTCTGTTTTTGATCTCTTTTGTTTAGGAATCAGATTATGAAGGATTTTAAATGTCAGACAGAGGAGTTTTTATAATGTATCCTAAAAGGCAAAGGGGAGTTACTAAAGATTATTGATCAAAGGGATAACAAATCTCTTATTTATCAGCTGCATGGAAGACATTTTAGAGAGGGAAGAAAGACTAATCAGAAGACTAATGGAATAATTTAGGTGAGAAATGATGTTCTGAACTAGGTGATAGGTGTGCATATATATATATATATATATATATATATACACACACACACATATATGTGTGTATGTGTGTGCCTTTTATCCAATAAAAGTCCATAAATACAATGTGAAATTGGGAAAGTGATTAATGTGAGTTGTTGCTATTAGGAAAAGCTTCATAGACATGGATGAAACTTGATTGAAACCCCTTCACTTGAGGTTATCTATTGCCCAAATACTGTTCTCTTGGAATTGCCAAGGCACTATGACTTCAATCATAGTTTAACCTGAAATCACTGCCAGTAAGAATGGAGAGAAATTTCCATTAAGAACCCTCTTTTTCTGGGTTTATAGCTGTTATGTTAATTTGAATGAGGATGAAACTTGGCAGAAAAAATCATCAGTTCCCATGCAAATTTCTTTCTAAAAAAGGTTTAAATCAGTGTCTTCCACATAGCAATCACTTGAACCATGAATTAACTAACAATCATGATCTATTTCACTTGCCCAAGATAAAAAAAAATAAATGAATTTTAAACATTTTAGCATTTGTTAGCAGTTGGTATTTCCATGAAGCTGATGCCATTGAAAACTTTAAAATTTTAATTCCAATTCAGGAGGTGTTTTATACTGAAATGCCTCAAAATAACTAATCTTCCAAAAGTGTGTTGTGTACTTTTTAAAACTGCAATATTCAGTATGAGAATTAGTCATATAATATCAGAAAAAATGTCCAGTCTTTGGAGTTCATGATCTGACTCTGATACTAGTTCTATGACTTTGGGCAAATCATTTAAATTTTCTGAAATTGCTTTTTAGTCTGTAAATTAGGGACAATTATAAATTCAGTGATTATTCTTTGCGTCCCTGTTCCAGAGCTATATAGGCTATGCTAGCCATCAATTTTCCAAGTGGTAACCCTGAGAGAAGCAGCTAGATTGTACAATGGATAAAGTGATGGGAATACTCATTTTGCTGAATTCAAATCTGGCCTCAGACACTTATTAGCTGTGTGACCCAGGGCAAGTCACTTAACCCTGGTTGTCCCAGTTTTCTCTTATATAAAATGAGTTAGAGAAGGAAATGGTGAACCACATCAGTATTTTTGCCAAGAAAACTCCAAATGGGGTCAAAAAGAGTAGAACATGATTGCAACCACAACAACAATTTCTGATTTTAGGCTCGGCATCTTATTTATCAAACAATCAGCTACTTCTTTGTCAGGAATCTACATTTTGGATGAGAATCTCTCAGTTTAGATACAGTCCAGGGAGACTTGTGGGCACAAGAACACTGTAATCAAATTGTAGATATAGCTATTCAGATCTCACAAATAGATATTCCTCACTATTAGAATCTGCGGAATCCAGTCTGTATCTGGATTTAATACAGGTTTTCTGTTCTCATATATGTATGTATGTATTTAATTTTGGTTTGTTTGTTTGACTGATGTAGTTTAGTTTTTCAATTCCATCAGATAATGGCTAATTCCATTTCATTTGGTGGGACAGACTTAGCTTCTGTTTGAGATACTGCTTTTTTGTGGGAATTTGATATAAATTCAACTGAAGTTAGATGATCCATTTCTTATAGGTTAGGTTTTTATAGAACTTCACCTTTGTATACTGATTTAGATCAATAAAGGATCAGTGAATTAGAATTGTAAGAAGAGACTTTTAAGAGGTCATATAGTCCAACCATGAACCAAGTTACGAAAAAAATTTTTCAAGAATCACACTAATAAGTGACAGAACCAGGATTTAAAGCTAGATCCTCTGCCCCCAAACCAGCTTTCTACCACAAAATTCCTGTATTGTCACCTTCTCTTCCCCTTCATTTGGAATGGATGGATCAGGAATCAGATTTAACTAAAATAACTCTTGTCTTCTGTTCCAATTCAGACTATTGAGATTAGTCAATTTTATTTGTAACATGTAAGCCTATATAGCTCTGGAACAGGGACACAAAAAATAATCACTGAATTTATAATTGTCCTCAATTTATTAATGTAACATTTGTAACATGGTAAATCTGAAAATGATTCAGAAGAGCTCTGCTTTAACAATAAGAACTTTTTTTTTGGGGGGGGGGGTGGTCCACAGGATCCGTGCAATGATGTAGATTAGATCTTCTCTTCTATCCCAGCCTGTGATGAGTGATTCACTCCACTCTTCCTTTGCTCATTTTAGTCAACTGTATCACTCTTTCTGCTCTCCTCACATGCTTCTTATCCATGGGATTACTTCTTCTTTGATACCTAACTGTGTGGAAGGAGTGATAACTCTAATTACATTAGTAGGTACATTTTGAAATGCACCTTTGCTTTATCTCTTGGAGAAGGAAGTTAAAAATTGTTATCTTTTGTTTTTACATAACATATATCCCAATGTATTATTTCTCCCTCCACTGTAAAGGTATAGACTTCCTCCTTCCCCCCGCCCCAAGAACAGTAGAAAACAATCTAAAGTAGCAGGCCCTTGGAGGAAGGAACATAAGATCAAAAAGAGAAGCTGGCTTTCGAAAGTGCTTAACTATTGAAACAGATATTTTGCCAAATGAAGTCAAAATCTTTAGAACATATTTTTAAAAAGTGACTTTCTGTTTTTATTGTAAATGGATGTCATATTCCTATTTTAAACTGCCACATTTCTACTCTACTTCTCAATTCTTATTATGTAAACTTGATTTTTAAATGAATTTCATGAATAGCATCAGCATTCTCACTCATCTAATATAACTCACAACTACTTGGAACACATTAATTATTGGAGCAAATATATGAAATGTATTTATATATAAATACATTTCATATATTTGCTCCAATCATATGTATAAATATGTATGCTCCATATAATTTATATGTATGTACCCTTTACATAAATTATAGGAAGAAGCATGGTGTAATAGAGAATTGACCTCACTGTTACAAAAACTCAGGTTCAAGTCCCATACCTGACTGTATCCCAGCAATCCTTTAAGGATAGAAATTGAAAAACAAATCATTTAGTTGCATTGGTAAAAGCAGTTATACCAATGCAAACACAGATTTGCATCAAACATATGTGTATATATTACTGTTATATGGTATATGTATATTTTTGTATATTATTAAAACCTTAGTATTATTTAAGTATTAACAATATAATATATAGAATTCCATGTATACATTATATATACTATATAAAATTCCCATAATATTATGTATATATGTAGATATATGCATATCTATCCATCCATTTATTCTTCCATTATCTCTCTATCTATCTAATCATGTTTATTCCTAATAAACTGGTTGGAGTCAAGAAGATTTATATTTAAAACTTGCTTCAGACACTTCCCTGATGGTAATGAGAAAGTCCTGTCATCTTTCTGTCTGTTTCCTTAAATGTACATCAGGGATGAAATCCTGCCTTACCTATGCCACAAATTTTAGAGGAAACTTATCATAAGATAATTTATATAAAGCACTCTGTAAACCTGAAAGCCCTGTTGTAGTTGCTATTGTTTTTGTTGTTACTATTATTATATCTGCCTCCTGAAAAAGACTAGACAACTTCCACAATTCAAACACATGGAAACCATGGAAATAGAAGCAAATCCAAGTCAAGCTAGCTGACCTGCAGTGCCTTTGAAACACTGGTCCTGGGTCCCATATGGGGTTACATCAGAACTCACACTGTGGAGGGCTGGGCAATTTCCCTTGAGTTTGCTCGGAATCAGGTCTCCACATCACTTTGGGGCTATTGCCATGCCATGTTGTTTTACTTAAACTCTCCAGCCCCTTTTCTTCCTCTCCCTACAAAACTCTGGACTTTACCTTTGGGAGGATGGCTAGCATAGATGAGCTCTTGACTCATGTTGCCTGAAGCCAGGGTCTCAAGTCTCTTATATCCACATCGTGTTGTTTCTTTTTTTTTTTCCTTGCCACCCTTCTTTTCCTGTTCTAATTTATGTGTGGTCTTCATCTTTAGAACTTAACTCCCTTTGTGGGCAGGGACAATCTTTCTTGTTTCTGTTTGTTCCCCCAGCACATAACATTGGAAACACTGCTACTTAACTAAATCTCTCTCTCTCTCTGTGACTCTCTCTCTGTCTCTCTGTCTCTCTATCTCTTTCTTTCTGTCTTTCTCTGTCTCTCTGTCTCTCTATCTCTTTCTTTCTGTCTTTCTATCTCTTTCTTTCTGTCTCTCTTGTCTCGCTATTCCTATATCCTTGCCTCTTTTTTTTCTCTTCCCTTCTCTCTCCTTTCTCCTCTCTCTGTCTCTTCTGTCTCTGTATTTTTCTTATACCTCATAATCTTAGAAATTTGCCTGGACACAAAAAAATGAGTGATTAACCTGGTATCACACAGATAATATATGTTAGACTAATGATTTGAACCCATATATTCTTGACTTCGAAGTCAGCACCCTATTCACTTTACTGTACTTCCCTTTTTCATAGACATATTTGTTCCCTAAAATTTTAAATTTGCATTAAGAATCCTCCAGATCATTGAGGGACAGCAGTATGATGTAGTGGCTTAGGAATTAGCAGACCCTCTAACTAGCAGTGTGAGTTTAGGCAAGTGTTTAAACTCTCTACACTTCAATTTTGTCATTTGTAAGAAGGGGTAATTAATCTGAAACATCATTAATATACTTGCCAATACCAAAATTTTATAATTTTTTAAAACTATAATCAAGATGAAGCCATGACTTATTTTCATAGGTATCTTAAGGGATTCATTTTTAAGGATTTTCTTATTTTCCCAGCTGCAACATAGCACCCACATGGATTAAGCTTGAAGTGCATGTTTACAATCAGAGTTGAGAGGGCTGTTAGGTGGCAGAAAGCTAATCATTTTATCTTTTCAGACATAATCACCAGTTCTTAAGGAGAACTGAAAAGATGAGTAGGACTTGGTATTAATTACAGAAGACATTGATCTTACCTTGAAATATTTTAAAAATATATTTAATATATTTTATTTTCTTCAATTACATGTTAAAGCAATTTTAACAGCTGTTTTCTTTTTAAGTTTTGAGTCAGTTCTAAATTTTTTTCTTACCTCCATTTCCTCCCTCCTCTCTGAGATGGTAAGCAATTAGATATGTTATACATGTGCAACCATGTAAAACATTTCCATATTAGTCATTTTGTGTAAGATGACTCAAATAAAAAAGAAAGAAAAAAACATGAAAAATAATATGCTTCAGTATTTTAAAAATAGTAGTTTTTCCCCACTTTGGAAATGGATAATATGCTTCATCATTAACCCTTTGGAATTGTCTTTGCTGAGAATAGCTAAGTCATTCACAATTCTTCATTGTATAATATTTCTGTTATTATGTACAATAATAGCAATGGTTCTAGTTCTGCTCATTTTATTTTGTATCAGTTATGAAAATCTTCTTTGTAGCAGACAAGGACACTTCTTAACCCATTGTTTTTGAGTTTATTTTGGGCATCCAGGTCAGAACTGGCCACCAGTGAATTGGTTATCTGATTCTCTAAAGCTGACCAAGGGACTTCTTATTAAATCCAGCCATACCTTTCTGGACCTCATTTTTCTCATCTGGAAAATAAAGAAGTTGGTTCAAATATTTTAAAGTGCCTTCTACCTTCTAAACAGATAGTCAGGATAGATAATCCGGTATCTGGGGCTAGCCAAACATTTTGAGTTGTGTGTGTCCATACCGATTCTGTCTCACAATAAGGAAAACATGGCTTTGTAGACATGATTGTATAATTTCAGAGATCAAGTCCCAAGGGCACAGACAGCCTTCATAGATAGTTTTGGCCTGGATAAAGAGGTCCTACAATCTGGGGATAGTGACAACAAGATGGAAGACTAAATGGTTAAAATATATAGAATGGAACGTATTCATAAGAATTGGTAAGGGTGCTTACAACTTACTGACTTCACAAAGTGCTCTCTCTGTTCTGTGTCACTCTCTGGGTCTGTCTCCCTTTCTTCTCTCCACATAGTGAAATTATATATAGCTATATAGAATATAAAAAGTCCATAACATTTAAAGTATGACTATATGTCATGCATATGGACATGCACATATATGCACATATGTATATGTACATGCATATGCATATATACATATACATCTATATGCAGCAATGCCTGGAATCTGATCAGGGAGTCAGTCTTACAGAGGCTAGAGATTTAAAAAAAAAATTATTTTCAGAGATTCAGTAAAAGTGACAATGAATAAACATCATGAAAGTGGAGTTTTTTATTTTTTTTACCACATATTATATATATGTGTGTATATATATATATATATATATATATATATATATATTTTTTTTTTTTTTTTGCGAAGACAATTGGGGTTAAGTGACTTGCCCAGGGTTACATGTCAGGAAGTGTTAAGTGTGGATTTCATCTCAGGTCCTCCTGACTTCACGGCTGGTGTTCTATCCACTACACCAACTAGCTGCCCTTTAGATGTATTCTTAATAAAGAACATCATAAGAAATAGCATCTACTTAATACTGGTGAAGAGACTTACTTCATAAACATAACTCACCACTGGCTTCTCTATTTGCTATATCCTTTTCTAATGTACTTATTAGAATAGATTGCCTATTATAGTTATCTGTCTACTTTAAACAATAATCACTCCTTTATCTCTATGTGTGTGTGTGTGTGTGTGCATATGCATATCCTTATCTCTATGTCTCTCTATCTTATTAACTATCTATCAATCTTCTGCCTGTCTATCAAATATCTATAAATCTATTATCTCTATCATCTATATATAATTTATTATATATCTGATTATCCTTCTATCTATCCTTCTATCTAGTTATTCTATCTATCTACCTGTAATTTCATCTGAACTTTATACTAAACTGAGGAAAAATCTCTTCTTATCCATATCCATATAGGGAATTCTTAGTCAAGTTAACAAGGATTTATTGTTTCTTGTGTGTCTGGCACTGAGCTAACCTCTTCAGATAAACAGAAGGGCATACAGTTTTTGTTCAAACGGAACCTACAAAATTCCATTTCCTTTTATTAATCTTAGCAAAGTTATTCCAAATGATAGTTGAGAGTTTCCTGCAGCTGTGATTTGTCCATGATCTCTGAGAAAACAGTATTAGCATGGCTTAGACCCTGTTTTATCTTCCTCCAAGGTTGCCTCTCTATTCATTAGGCCTGATGCCACTTTCATTTGAAATACATCTCAAATAAGAAGGTATAAATAAAATGTACTGGATATTTCAGAGAAAATGATCAAATGTAAACCAAATTCTACCATATTATACTTATCATTATTCTAACTTCAAACCTTAAAATTTTACCCTGTGATTAGCAGCTGTCACTTCTAATATTCAAGAGAAAGAGAAGTCTGTGAATACAAAGAGCTCTTGAATGATTCCCCTTTTCCCTCAAGTCTCTGTCTCCCACATCCCAGTAATTAGGAATTAAATGAGGTTTTGAAAACAGAGAGTGAACCTGCATAACTGGGCCAAGAAAATGAAAAGATAACTGGGTACAAAGTAGCTCCAGCCCCTTCATATTATCACAGAGCTCAAGAGAACATGAATGCTCTGTTAAGTTTAATACAATGCACACAATTAGGTGAAAGAAATTAATGCCAGTGTAATCAGAGCTCTCCAAAAGTTAATTAGGGGTATGAGGAAGAACAAGCAGAGATTCACCTTTTCTTCCCAGACAGCCCTGAATTATGGAATTTCAGCATTTTGTTTCCTCCTCTGATGTCAGACACCTTGTCAATTCTATCAGTTATTGAAAACAAGAATAATCCAGATTGTTCTCATCAGAAACAATATTCCATGGCCTGGATGTGCATGGTGGACTTTTAGGTGTGTCTGTGGGATCCTGCAATTGGAAAGATTACTTTTGGCAATGCTTTTTAGACCAGCCAAAAGGATGCAGAAGAGAAGAAGATTATTTCCCTTCCCCATGTGAGTCATGTTTTAGATGGTGTTGAAGGCTACCTCAATGAAAGAGGCATAATTCTTTTAATTACTTTAAACAACAAATATTAAAAGAAAGTATTTAAGTTTTGAGCTAAATGGTTCCTCTGGCTTATTAGTATAGGGAAAATCATAGATATAGGTAAGCTCATGAGTCTGGTTTACAATGGATATCTACTCCCAGAGTACATAAAATTTAGGATAACTTGTCTAGTGGGGGACAGATATGAGGACAGATATATGAGTTGAAGGTACCCCTAGGTTCTACAAAGTCCTTGGAGAAAGCATCCACACAGGCAGCATCACAAACCCTTGACATACTGAAGTATGTGTATTATTATTTATTAACTAGATATCATGCCCAGGAGGCATACAGCATTAGTCTGTATAAAGACACGCAATAAAGTCTTTCTTAGGAAGAATTGTCACACATTTATTATACATTCACTTTGCTGGAGAGGACCAGTTTTCTCTTCACTAATATTCAATGTCCCCTGTCTGAGCAATACAGTAACTTGTCAAATGAAATTAGATAAAATGAAAGGATGTAGTGCAATAGATACCCTGCATGAGATTAGCTCTTGCAGTTACTTTATTAAGAAGATTACTTGGTGACAATTTATTCTTCCTTAGAAAAGATGAAAGTCTGGCGGCCTATGCTAAATTGTAAAGCAGAGATCAATGTGAAATTTCACTGAAGGGCTTAGCCTGCGAGTGTCACACATGAAAAACTATTAGAAGCCTAGATGTTGTGAAGAGATGAAGATGAAGAAATCTTTTGAAAATTTAGTCCCTTTCATGTGGAATTTTGAGTAGAATTCTTAAAGGATGGGCACGGGCAGAAAGCACAAGTAGCATCAAGATATTGTCTCTGGAAATATGGAAAGTGATATGTCCTTTTCAGGTTTGAGACCTGCTTTGAAGGAGATTCCAACAGAATGCTTAGTGCTTAATGGAAGGCCATAAGAGAAGATGAGTTAGGTTGGTATAAACAATTATAATAACAATAACAAACAAAAACTTACAAAAAACAATTTATAATAAACAATAAGTCGCTGTAATTTGTGGAGTTTTTTGCTCGAAAGGTGGTTGAGAATGCTTCAAAAACAGCCCTGATAATATAGAATCCTTCTCTAGCCTGAGACCTTTATCCTTTTACAAATTTAAAGCATCTTCTCTCTCCCAACTTGGTCAACAGTCTTCATGATTTTTACTGAATTGAAACAAATCTCCAAAGTTCACTCATCTTTCTTTTTGATTCTCAGAATGACTACTGCACATAATAATCTGAGGGCCACTTCTAAACAAACTGGCAAAGTTTTGAAGTGGGAAGTTTCCTTTTAGATGCTCTGTCTTCTCTTGCCATTCAAAATGCTTTTCTTATCCAGTAGTGACTAGTCCTTTGCAATCCAAATCTAACCAAACTTCCTATTGTCACTCTCTAGGCCCTTGTTTCTTTCATTTTCTATTTCCTCCTTCCTTAAATATGCATCAATTCTGTGTTTTATCACTTCTGATCTGGTGGCTAATTTTCCAAAATGCCCTCCAGGAAACTTAAAGAACCAATTTGCCAAAGTCCTGGAAGGTAAACTTCCTTTCTAGGCAATTAAACACTTATTTACTTCTGGTAAATAATGTCTCATCCCAAAGACTGAACTCTAAGTGGTAAGGAAGGGATTTAATGGTAGGGAAATAAAGGTGGGGCATTAATACCACAAGCTAATGTAATGGACAGAATGCTGGGCCTTGAGTCAGGAAATCTTAGGTTTAAATAGGGCTGTAGACACATACTCTGTGATAATGGGCAAGTCACTTTACCTGTCCCAGCTTCAGTTTCCTTAATTATTTCCTCAAACAGCATCCTCCTGAGGATATCATTAATACTTGCCTTGTATCTACTTCAAATATTTGTAAATTAGATAATATTTGTAAAAGCACTTATCACCTAGCACATAACAGAAGTTATATAAATGCTTTTGCCTTCCCCCGTCCCTTTCCCCTCAACCCAAAGAATAAATGTTAAATAATAGAAGTTTCAACTATTGTGCCACAGTTCCCTTTTATTGTCCTGCTTCAGTTTTCCTAATTGTCCTGCCTCAGTTTTGCCAATTGTTTTTCTTTATTGAATTATGTTTGCCCATCTTCTTCCTTGGGGAAAAAAAAATGCTCATTTTGGCTGGGTAGGTTATTTTTGGCTGCATACCAAAATTATTAGCTTTTTGGAATATTAGATTCCAGGCCCTTTTATCCTTTAATGTGGACTTTGCTAGATCCTGGGCAATCCTTATTGTTTCCCTAATTGTCCTGCCTCAGTTTCCCCAATTGTTTTTCTTCAGTTTCCCTGAATTGTTCTGCCTCAATCCCCCTGGTTGCAGCCCTACCCCCTCCTGATCATTAGGTCTGATATAACTTAGGGCTGGTTACTCTAAGGTTATAAATTATAGATGTGTAAACTCAAGATAAGGGGGAGTTCAGATTTTCTGGATCCTAAGTCCTCCCAGTTCATCTGAATTTATGGTCCTCACCCCCTACCCTGTCAGAACTGGATTGATGGTCTGTTCACGCTCTCAGTGCTCGGGCTCCACCCCTTGCCTTGATCTACCCTAGTTGTTTAGAGATATGTGCATATCTTTGAGATGAAAGTCTGATTCAGCCCTGAGACCAAAAATGGATCCTTTTGGTCCCAGAAAATCTCTCCCTTTCAGAAATCCAAATAAAATATTAAAAATTCTCTAATCTCTATCTTGCTTCAGTTTCTCTGGAATTATACAACAAGAATATAACAGAATAGAGTTGTACTGTGTTCTCCCAGTTTTACTGGGTGATTATTCCTCATCCTACTCATATATCAAATGGAACAATACTTTCATTGCTTACTTGCCTCATGGTGCTTGAAGTTTTACAAAATGTTACATAATCAAAGTTATTTTTTAAGAACATAACTCTGAGAGATAGAATATTAATAGGTTTTCCATTCCATTCTTGCACCCTCCCTAAGTCCTACTTGATTGTTTCCTTATGGATTAGAGGTCATATTGGTCTTAAAGGTCAATACTTTCAAGCTGTAAAGGCTTTCAAGTACTGATTCTATAGCAGACTTTTTGACAATTATATGTATTTTAGCCTTTCAAGAGAAACTTTTCACCAGGTTAGTCACAAGATGCTGGATTTTTCCACTCCAGAAACTCTTAAAGAGTTCTAACATTTTGTAATTTAGCAACTGTTTTGCAATTTATATTCTTAGAAAGTTGCCTAGAACTCTAAGAAATGAAATGACTCATTTATTTTTGCCTCAAAACAAATTCTTTAGGCAATAAGGTGTGCTTTGGAGAAAGTACTGGATTTATTAGAGAAATTATCCAGAGTACTTCCTTTTTTTTTCTTTAACAAATAAAAAATAAACCCTCTCTAGCATACATCTTTTGTCTTGAGTTCTAACTCTTAGATCACTGGTAGCAGACACTTTTTTCATTTCATTTCTTTCCTACTGAGGCCCAATGACACAGAAGAAAAAAGTTTTGTAAAGATTTACAAAATGATTTAAAGGAATTGTTGTTTTCTTTCTACTAAACAAAAAACAGATAACAGATGGTTGTTCATTCTTGAGACTAAGCCTTTTTTTTTCAAAATAAAAAAAAAGGAACATAAAACATAGGTCGAGGTGATAAAGAGTAGAAAGAAGCATATGTGGAGACTTCCAGGAAAAGATAAGATAGAATCTGAGCTAGGGAGCACAGACATGTAGTTTGAAGAAACATGAGTGAGACACAAAAATTATCATTGTATCTTCTGCTTAGGGAATTCACAGCCTCCCTAACCTTCCCCAACTTTTTTCCCGTGATGTAGTAGATCCCTAAAGTTTTAGTAAGACAACCAGTGTAAATTTGCGAAAATCACTTAAATTCTCTGAATCTGTTTCCTCTTCTGAAAATTGAATGCCTGGAACCAATGATCTCTATGATCCTTTTCAGCTTCAACTCCAATGAAACTTTCCCACATTCATCTAATCCCTGTCATCAAAAGACTTGGCCAGGTTCCCAAACCCAATCTTCTTGCCTCAAATATCTATTGTAATTGAGTTCTCATTTCTTTAAATGACTATCCACTAGGGCTATTTATAGCTACTTTGCTCTCTCATTTCCCACCTCAAATCATCTTCAAAATCTTATACATCATTAGTCACTCTCGATGTGTCTTCACATTTTCTTATCTCACTTCAACTTTCACTGGCCTTCACTTCCTGGACCCCAAATTACCTAAAGATACCTTATAGGCTCTTTCTTCCATTTATCTGTCAGTGCCTTTCTCTTCCTCTGTTAGAATGGCAGTTCAGAGATGCACTCAGAATGAGACTAAAATGATCCTGAAGACAAATTTAGAACCTGACTCTACGTGTACTCCTTGTACTTTTTGTCGACACTTTGCAAGTGAGAAAGCAAAGAGATCAACTTGGAGAAAGCTATGTGACATTGAACTGAGGGTTTCAGAACTTAAAGTTTGCAATTGTGTGTCAGTGTGGTATGTATTCAATTTAATGGTATTAGATCTCTTTATGTGTAAATTTATATTTAGAGGCGATTGAATGTTGAGTTTGAATATAAGAAATTTGGGTTTGAATTTTTCTGTGGACATATGCTAAAGATTTGATAATGGTCAATCAACACTAATGTTTTTATTCATAAGCAATCATCTTAAAATCAAACAGTTTATTTTTAAAATCATAGAATCAAGTTCTATGTATTTTAATTCCTATAGTTGGCAGTAAAAGCCTTTCCAAATAAGTGATGTTGTGATAAATAAACATTCATGCTGGGAACACAAAGCTTATGTAATCAAATGTAATTTCTTAAAAAGTGTTCTTTTTTATCTCTAGAGAAGTTAAGAGACCTGGAGATGAGTAATGCTGCAAGTTCTCAGGTTTGTGTCTCAAGAAAGACTTCCATTGACTATCTAAACAATTTCACTAAAACAATCATCTCATAGAGAGATGAGATTGGAGAACCTATCTTCTCTCTCTGTCTGTCTCTCTCTCCCTCTCTCCCCATATATGTGTATATATATTTCTAATAATTCTGTTCTAATCATTATGTGCTTCAGTCAACATTTTTTGCTTTCCAAGGGTTCTAGAACAGACATAGGGGGAAAAGAGAAGAAAGGAATTATTTCTGTTTTAGTCTCAGAGCTAAATTTTGGGATTTGATCATTATAATTGGTTAAGGGTATGAGGGAGAAAAGAGAGTTAGTTCAGAGAAAGTTGATATCACAAGGATGATTCTTTGGGACTATTTTTATAACCATGACATGACTCTGAGAAACTTTTCTGGGACCCTTCATCCTTCCAATATATAGCTGTTAACTCATACCAATTCTCATTTAAAAAAGAAAGAACAAAGGTGCCATTAGGATTAATTGTAGCCTAAATATAAGAAATTCAACTCCTCTAAACTCCCTTAAACTAATCTCCTGATTTTAAAACATGCTACAGTACTATAGGCTAGGATTCACTGAGGACTTTTTATTGGGGCATACTTCGTTTATAAGATGATGAAAAAAATGCCTACATGAAATTCTGCATTATGTACACAGCAGGCACAATGAGCTGCTTTTGTCCACAGTCTTTCTCAACAAAGGCCCAGCTCCTTCTCTTCATGGACATGTTGCAGGGAAAGCACTTAACATCCTATGTATACTTCCCTAAAATGTCCTTACAGGGAGACTTGCTGTGAAAAATCTAATAGAGAAAAAAGTAAATGAAAGGAAAAGTAATATGTTTTTGAAATATTTAGAGAAAAAGCAAAATAAAAAAATCTGTTAAGAAAATCAAAGTGTGATTCTCTCTAGTTGTCTTCTAGTATTTGGAGGGTGGTGTGGACATTATTGTACAGTGCTCTCTCTACTCCATCTATATTTTTTGTCTCCCCTTTCTGTCTTTATTTCTTTCTGTCTCTTTCTTTTCTAAATTAGCCTCTCTCTCTCCAAGTAAATGTTTTATATATGTGTGTGTATATATATATATATATATTTATATATATACACACACATATGTGGATATATATATGTATATGCAGATATGTTTGTATGTATATTGCATATATAGGTAGTTGCGGAGGATATACTCTGTCTTAGCTCAGAGACCTCCTCACCAGGAGTTTCTTGTACCAAAGTCATTACATATTTTATAAATATTATATAAATAGATTCATATAAAGTGGAATGAGATCTCTAGTCCCTCCCATGAAGAAGTATGTCACAGAGGGAAGAACTCTCACTTAATTAGGCTAACAATTGAGTAAGCTTTCTTGTTAAGTAGTGAGTAACCTCTTTAGAAGAGTTCAAGGATGATAGGAATGATCCAGGTTATATTAAGTAGGAGGCTGGCCTACAGAGACTTGATGCTGTTCTAGTGGCAGTCAGAGAGTTGTGGGAATCCCCTCTTTGGTTGGAGGTGCAGGTCCAACATGAAAAGAATTCCTGAACCCGAAAAGTTTGAATGGCAAAAGGGAAATTTATTGGCACTGAGAAGTCAGCTTTGCTAGGAAGGCAGACTTCTTAGTGACAAAATCCTGTTAGGGAAATAAAGGTTAGCATTGAGAAGGGAATGTCTTCACCGCAGGCAGGGGTCCTGGTAGGCATCTGTGGCAAGGGGAGAGGTCCCTTGGCAAAGCATAATTCCTACTCCGGAATTCTGCAAAGATTTGGAGTTTAGAATTGTCCTTTTAAGCTTCCAGTTGAAAAGAGAGCCAATGGCCCCAGGCCTAGATACTTATCTTGGAGTTTCAAGCCATTCAATATCAAACCCAGATCTCCAATTGAATGAAATTCCTGAAGATGCTGCTACCCAAAAGATCAATAGAGGGTGATTTGCCCGGGATCTCCAATTGATCAAAGCCACTTATCTTAGCAAAAGGTTTGTCTAGAAAATATGCCTTCTCCTAGACTCACTGGAGTCTTTCAGAATTTACCAGTCAGACTATCTAATTGATAATTAAGGACTCTATCACCTTAGAGATTCTGGAACTAGTAATATCACAGGAATAGAGAAGTGGATTGAATTGTTTAGGAGATAGGTGAAAATCTCAGACTCTTTGGCTTTTAAATTTAGAACTAACTGTTCTGAGATTTGAGTTCAGTGGCATCCAGCAAAACATGACTTTTTGTTTCTAACCAAAGGTTATTAAAACAAAAGTTTCTTTTTTTTTTTTTTAAGTAGTTTATAAGGCTTTTTAGCCATGAGTAAGTTTTTTAAAGAAACAATCTTTCAGGGACTTACATGACCATAAATCAGAAGCATATTTCTATTTACCTTGGAATACTCATGAGTTTAGTGATTAATGGGAAAGGTGATTGGAAAGGCACATTTTGGACTTTGTTTGAGAAAAGAATTTGACCAATTATTTAAGTTGCTAAAGAAACTTAAAATATAGCATAGTTAATCTTAGTTTTGGTCTAATGCTACACACCATATGAGATTATTAGAATTATACTTTGATTTGTGCATTCTAAGTATGCACATAATTTTGCTTACATGATAAGGAATTTACTAGCCTGTCAGAACTGGAAAGAAAGAAGTGAGGAATGGAGAAAATGAGGAAGGAAAGGAGGAAGAAGAAAGGAAAAGAGAGAAAGGAAGGAAGAAAAGAAAAAAAGAGGGAAGAAAGGAAAGAACACTGAAGAAAAGATGGAAGGAAGGAGGAAGAGAGGGAACAAGAAAGGAAAGGAGGAAAAAACTATTTAATAAGTGGCTACTTTGTGACAGACTATACTAAGCAAAGTACTGGGATACAAAGCAGTTGGGAGGGGGAATGATTCAGATAAAGCTTCATATGAAAAGTGAAAATGAAGTTGAACAGTCTTCTGAATAAGATGGCCACAGCACCATTGTTTTTCCTTTTTTTGATTCAGGACACTGTCAGAAATCATTCTTAGTATTAAAATTATGATATTAATTTCAATTTCAATTTTAATCTGCTTTTGAAGTCTATTTTCTTTTTTGTTTTGGCAAAAAATTACTCTAACTCTAAAAAAATCGAACATATCTTGAAATAGACATAAATAGACATAAAGGGAATTTGAGGATACACATTTAAATTTTTATGCATAAACAGAGGTTAAAAGTTTTATTATATAAGAAAGAAAACATAATACCAGTAAGTGATAGTAACATTCTAAAAAGACAAAGACTTAATTGGCTTTTCTTTTCAACTTGTCTTTAGAGATAGTTCAACTCAATAAATGTTATTAAACTAAACATTCCCTTGAGGTAGTGATACCTCTACTTGGTCTGTATTTTAAATACATTAAAAGAAAAGGAAAAAGAACCATTTGTACCAAAATATCTAAAGGTGCTCTTTTGTGATATCAAAGTATTGGAAATTGAAGAAATATCCATCAATAGGAAAATTGTTGAACAACTTGTGACCAAAAAAAAAAAAATCTGGGAATTCTCAGTTGGGGTACATTAGAAAGCATTATGGTATAATGAAAAGCAGAAAATTCCTGGCTCTGGAATTAGAAGACCTAGGTTGAAAGTGGTTGGTCTTTTTGCTCTAGATCTGTGATCAGAATTGGACAATGCATCACATAGTTCTTAAAAGAATAAAAGGCTACTGGACTCTAGGGACTATGGAGCTATTAGCTGAATCTCTTTCCCTATCCAAAGAATTCAATAAGGTAATAATTGCTATTTAAAATGTCATAAAATCATAGATTTGGAGTAGTAAATGCCATTAAAGATCTTTTAATCCTTCTACCCCTACTATTAAGTACATTTTACAGATGAGGAAATTAAGTCCAAGAGAATGTGATTTAGTCAAGATCTTAAGGTTAGTAAGCAAGGGTTTGAATTTATGTCTTACAATGTCAGAGCCAAAATTTTTCCTCTTTTTCATTATACTATGATGCCTACTATTGTACAACAAAAGCAAAGGATACTGCAACCTATAGTTCAGAACTCTTAACTCTGAGCTTCTGTGGATTATAAACTTGAGGGTGGGTATTTCCTCCAAATACTAGTATTTGATTCATCTTACCTTAATCCAGAATTCCCCTGGAGAAATATTTGTAGATAAAATATAGCTTAGCTCCATATAAAGCTCATTTATGAGAGTTTGAGTTGGACTAAAGGTCCTCAGAGCTTATATGAACAACATACCTTAAGGATTCATTTTAGTCCATAAACAATATAATTCTCTCACTCTTTCAAGGCCCATGGTCTTGAAACCAGTGGTTCTCAAACTTTTGATCTCAGAATCTTTATACTACTTAAAATTATTGAGGATATGTCCAAAGAGTTTTTGTTTTATATGTATTATATTTATAGATATTTGCCATATTAGTAATAAAAACTAATTTTGAATTTGTGGTCCATCTGAATGGGTTTCAAGGACTCCAAGGTTTCTTTGGATCACACTCTGAGAACCACTGGTCTACACAATTCTTAAGACTCATGCTAATATATATATATAATATAATATTATATATCATATAATGAGTGGTTTGGAATGCCTGCAGAAGTAAAAGAAATTCCTAGACAACCTGATCTCTCCTAATTAACAGTCTTCTGACTTCAGGGCTCACATAGGTGATCTTTGTTACTAAGGGACTGACATTGTCCAGAAACTTGCACTTTGTTCTCAAGAATATGGGATCTCTTCTCAGGCAGAAAGTACACATTCAATTCTTATGGACCTCTACCTCAAAATAGATCTCAGTGGTCTATGCATGAATTCTTGATCTGTTTACTTAGGTATACTTCTAACCTAGTATTTTTGGATTTGTCCCTTAAAAAGGAGAAGTATTAAATTTACAAAAAAGGATTCCTTTTGTAGGCTCAGCACAGAGTAGCAGCTCTGACCTATGATAATAGGCTAATCAATACATTTTTGATCACTAGTACTCATCATTTATCTTTATGAAATATGATTGTGTCTATAAGTGCCAATGTACATACCAACACCTTTCATATGGAAATATAACCGAAATCCCAAACAATATCTCACCTCCTAGGACCTTATCCAGTCACTCAGAGAACTCTTATTATCAGCCCCCTACAGAATAAAATAGCTTTGTAAAGAATAAATGCCAGATAGCTTATTCTTCTCTGGTAGCAGGAAAGTTTGATTGATAAAAGAGAAAAATAGATGAAATATGTCTTGACTTCAAAAAAGATTTTTTTTAGACAATTGTGGTGTGGTTTTATATCAATGATTTACAACAAGAAGTTAGCTCAATGGGTCACTTCAAATGGCTCAAAACTATAGAATTGACCCACTTTATCACTCTGAATTAGAACAGAGAAATAGGCTCCTGAGAATTAAACTTAAGTCAAAGTATTGTAAACATCTACTTCAAGCAATGTAATGTGAGAGAAAAGAAGAATGGTATATTATAGAGTCAGAATGATTGAGGATTGAATCTAACAGTTCCAGCTGTACTCTTGGAACAAGATTCTGCTGTGCCCTTAGGAAATCTCCTTATCGGGAAACTCATCTTCCTATGAGATTGCATAAGCATTTTTCCTCAGACTTCATCAGTGCTCTCAATACTCTTTGATTAAAAGTCCATGGGGCAGAACAAAGAATTTCTTCCAAAAATCTCCTTTTTTTAAGAGGCCAAAATTAATTTTTCTTTTCATTTCTGGCTAGCTTCATTTTTTAAACACAATTCCACCTTGCCTCTAGTCCTTTTCCTCCACCCCTCTTTGCAATTTACAGGTTTCTTTTGTATTTTATCTTCCTGTAATGGATTGTAAGCTCCTTGAAAGGAGGGACTGTCTTACTTTTTTCATATTTGTAGCCTATGGACATAAATACCTAATACATAGTAGGTGTTTAATATTTATGGACTACTGATTATTGACTTATTCCGTTATTTGTATGACTGAGGTCAAGTTATTTAACATTGTTTTTTTTTCAACTATAGATGAGATAACTAGATAGAACAGTGGTTAGAACACTGAACCTGAAGTCAGGAAGACTTGACTTCAACTTTGGTCTCTGACAATTCTTAGTTGGGTAGTAGCACAGTATTTAAATAAGTCTCCTACAATATCTCAATTGCTACCTCACTTTAATCACTGAATGGATGCTGCCTCAGTCAAACTGAGACCTGTTGAGGACCTCAGCTTAAAAAGACCAAGGTCTCTCGCTTCATCCAGGACCTTCTCCAGTGCTCCTGATTTATATCTGGTCACTGGGGCCAGAGGGCTCTATCAGAGAATGTGAGGCAGGTGACCTTGCACAGCTCTCCCTCACTTAAATCCAATTCACTTGCATGTCATGGCATCACAACCCTGATGTCATGGTCCTCTTTGAGAAGGAAGGACAAACAGCTATCTACAATATCATCAACTGTAAAATGGGAATGATACTAATAGTATCCATCTCTTTGGTGTAAAGCTCAAATAAGATAATATTTGTAAAACTTTTAGCAAGGTGACTGTCATATAATAAGCAGTTAATAAATACCTAAATGCCTGTTCCCAATAATAGCAGTAGTACTCAAAATGAGGCTTAAATGAAACAATAAAATATTTACAACTTTGAAAAGTTTTAAGGGCTATACTAGCCATAGGAAACCTCTAACCTCTCAGTACCATAGAAAACCAAAATGAAGAAGCTTGTACTTGTTCAGGAAGTGTTCTGCACTGCAACAGAACTCGGGCAGAGAACTGATAAACAGGAAGAGATGGAATAGAACAATATGCAGCATTCTACCAAATTTGAAGGAAAGAGCCTAGGATCCAAATGGGACCAGTTCTGGGTACTTAAAAATCTTTTGGGGTAGCAATTAAGACCAGAGAAAATTAAATTGCCCAGTGTAGGAGAAAGCTGAAATAGTTTTGATAGCTAGCCTCCAAGGAAATTGCTATGCAAGTGAAAGAAATCAGAAAGTAAAGGACTTGGGAATTTTTTAAAAATCAAAATTACCAAAGATCTCAAGAGGAAGAAAACTCAGTTAAAGGTCTTGTGCTTAAGCAAATAAACCAAGAGAGAGGATATTAAAAATAGAAAGGACTATGACCTTCAAATCAGCAGAAAACAAGTGTTTAGATAACTCTAAATAAATATTGCAGACAAAAGAAAATGAATTAACATTTACTAAGGTAGAGGAAAGTGTATGGAACCTTGGAGGATGCTTCTTAACAATTGAAAGAGACAGAAAGATTTTGGAAGTAAAATCTATGGTTTATATAGCAGATATAATTAGCAAAATAGAAAACCTTGAATACATGGTGGCAAGTCTTACCGAAGCAGTGAAAGAGAATGATGAATTGTGAATGTAAATGTACAGAAATAAAAAAATAATCTGGAAGAAGAGAAAAGCAATAATATTAAAAGACACCATGCTCTCTTTATAAATCTTGAAGAAAAGATAGATGTAAAGACAATTTGAGGATTACAGATCTCTCTGATGAACACAATAAATAAAAAAAATCTGAACACCACCATGCAAGAAATTATAAATGAAAATATTCACAAATTGTCTCTAGGTAAACAAAACAAAACAAAAACACTGTACACAGAAACAAGATTATGTAATGATCAACTGTAATGGACTTGGCTTTTCTAAATAATATGGTGATTTTAAACATATTTCCATATTTTTGTGTTGTACAAAAAAAAAAATCAGACCAATAGTAGAAGGGAGAATTACAAGAAGGGGAAAAAAAAAAACAAAAAGGTGAAAGTACTCTGCTTCAATCCACATTCTTTCTCCATAGTTCTCTCTCTGGATGTGGTTGGCTTTTTCCATTACAAATCTGTTAGAACTGCCTTGAATCACCATATTATTTAGAAAAGCCAAGTCCATTACAGTTGATCATTATATTATCTTGTTGTTTCTGTGTATAGGATAGTTTAGCTTTCAGATCTATCGAGAAAGAAGTTTATGGCCAAAAAAACCTTAAGGACATTACTGAATGTAAAATGGATAATTTTGATTACATTATGTTAAAAAGTTTTTGTACAACCAAATCCAGTGCAGACAAAATTACAAGGGAGTCAATAAACTGGAAAAAAAAATTACCTTTAGGGATTCTGATAAAAGTCCCATTTATAAAAAATATAGAGAATTGACTCAAATTTATAAGAATTCAAGCTATTTTCCAGTTGATAAATGGTCAATGGATATGAATAGGCAATTTTTAGATGAATAAATAAAAACTATTTCTATTAATATGAAAGGGTGCTCTAAATCACTATTGATTAGAGAATGCAAATTAAGACGACTCTGAGGTAGCACTACATACCTCTCAGATTGGCTAACATGACAGGAAAAGATAATGACTAATGTTGGAGGAGATGTGGGAAACCTGGGACACTAATACATTGTTGGTGGAGTTATGAACCGATTCAACCATTCTGAAGAGTAATTTGGAACTATGTCCCAAAGCCTATTAAACTGTTCATACCCTTTGATATAGAAGTGTTTCCACTGGGTCTGTATTCCAAAGAGATCTTGAAAGAGAGAAAAGGACTCATATGTGCGAAAAATGTTTGTGGCAGTCCTTTTTGTAGTGGCAAGAAACTGGAAACTGAGTGGATGCCCATCAATGGGAGAATGGTTGAATAAGTTATGGTATATGAATATTATTGAATATTATTTTTTATAAGAAATAATTAGAATGATTTCAGAAAGGCCTAGAGAGACTTATGTGAACTAATGTTAAGTTGTGATGACCACATATTTTAAAATCGGCCAGAGTCAGGAATTCAGGTTAAGGGAAAATCTTCAATTGTTATTTTCAGTAGAGGTGAAGAAGGATTGGAAGTGAAGGGGGGATCATGATCACAATGTGTACAGCTGCAACAGGAAGCCAGCCAGCAGTCTCTCCCTGCCTCTCTTTCTCCCTTTTGTCTCTACCCACCAGAATCATCATTTCCTATACAACACATCAGGACTTGCACAAAGAGTGGGCGGGGGCCACTTTTTCTCCAAGCATATATATTAATAGAGTATAGTCCAATTACTATTTAGCCTCACGTGCTTTGGACCTCAGTGCATCAACTCAAGCTTCAGCCCATTACATTAAGTGATATGAGTAGAACCAGGAGATCATTGTACACAGCAACAGCAATATTATTTAATGATTAATTCTGATGAACATGGCTCTCGTCAATAATGAGGTGATTCAGACCAGTTCCAAAGGTCCTGTGATGAAGAAAGCCATCTGCACCCAGAGGGAGGACAGTGGGA
This sequence comes from Sarcophilus harrisii, assembly GCF_902635505.1. Lineage (NCBI taxonomy): Eukaryota > Metazoa > Chordata > Mammalia > Dasyuromorphia > Dasyuridae > Sarcophilus > Sarcophilus harrisii. The sequence goes on from NC_045431.1 coordinate 99,638,676, forward strand.
ACTGAATGTGGACTACAACATTGTATTTTTACTTTTGTTGTTGTTGTTTGCTTGCATTTTGTTTTCTTTCTCATTTTTTTTCCCGTTTTGATCTGATTTTTCTTGTGCAGCATGATATTTGTGGAAATATGTATAGAAGAATTCCACGTGTTTAAAATATATTGGATCAGTTGCCATCTGGAGGAGATGGGGGAGGGAAGGGAGAGAGAAAAATAGAACACAGGATTTTATAGAGGTGAATATTGAAAATTATCCATGTATATATTTTGAAAATAAAAAGCTTTAATTAAAAAAAAAAGAAAATCAACAGCTTGGCAAAAGAGACACAAAAGTATTGGAGAAAATTACTGCTTAAAATCAGAAGGGAGTGAATTCCATGTTGGAAAAAAAAAAGAACCTAGACATCATCTTTCAAGGAATTATAAAAAGAAACTGCCCAGTTATCCTAGACCCAAAGGGCAAAATAAAAATTAATAGAATCTACTGATCCTATTCTGAGATTTCAAAATGAAAACTCCCAGGAATAATATAGTCAAATTAGAAAACTACCAGGCCAAGGAGAAAATGTTGCAAGTAGCAAGAAAGTATATCTAAGTCACATGGAATCATAGTTAGTAGATTCCACTCAAAAGAAGTAGGCAATTTAGAATGGGATTTTGGAAGGAAAAACAACTAGGATTACATCTAAGAGTAACCTATCAAGCAAAACAAAGTATAATTCTGTCAGATTATATCTGCTTACACACAAAACTAAAGAGAAGCATAAAAAACATAAATGTGAGGGAGAAAACTTAAGGAATTTAAAAAAGTTACATGCAATGTGGCACATGTAAACCCATAAGAACCTTAACATCATTAGTTAGGAGTCATCTACTTTGAAGATAATTGGTTTGAGTATTATTTTGGGACACTCTCATTTAAAAAAAAATGAGAGGGTGAGAAAGCAGAATGCACTGAAAGGGAAAGAAGAGGGAGAATGAAGAGAATTGTCTCATATAAAAGAAACATGCTAGGAAGAATTTCAATGTAGGAAAAAATTGAACAGGGGAGCAATCAATGAATATCATTCTCATCTGAACTGATCCAAAGAACAAACAATACATATACATACTCAGTTTGATATAAATCTAGCTTACCTGACTGAAGAGAGTAGGAGAGGAAGAAGATTAAAAAAAAAAAGGAAAGTGGGGATATAGATTAAGGGAAGCAGTCAACAGAAAAAATATAGACTTTTCAGAAAGGGGAAAAAAATTCAGTTCATGGATAAATAGAAAAGGATGGAGATAAATATACTGTCAATCATACTTATGAACACAAATAGCATAAACTTACATATAAATTGGAGGAGAATAGCAGAATAGATAAGAAACTAGAATCTAACAATGTACTATTTATGTACTATTTATAAAAGACAATTAAAATAGGAAGTCTTACTTAGAGTTAAAATAAGCTTGAAAAGAATCTATTACACTTGAACTGAAATAAAAAAAAGAAAAATTAGAACTAATTAAAAGAAATAATAAGCAAACTGTATTTTGCTAAAAGCTATGATAGACAATGCTTTGTATCAATATTGTAAGCATATACATCAAATGGTATAGCATTTAAATTCTTGAAAGGAAAATTAAATAAATTACAGGAGGAAATAGTTGGTAAAACTATAATAATGAAAGACTTCCTTTATTTCCCCTCTCAGACCAAGATAAATCTAGTCATTAAAAAGAAAGAGAAGATGAAGAGATAAATAGAATTTTACAAAACTTATATATGCTAGACTTCTGGAGAATATCAAAGAGGAATAGAATTGAATATATAATTTTTCAACTCTTGATAGATTCTTCACAAAAATTGACCATGTATCAGGACACATCGAATAAATAATAAAATTAATTTGAAAAAAAACAAAGGAATCAAAATAAGAAATGTGAAGGAAGATGCCCTAGCAGCATCAGATTTCAAGTATTACAAAGCAGTTAGCATAAAAATAATTTGATTCTGGTTAAGAAATGGAGTAGTTGATCAATGGGATGATTAGGCACACAATATACAGAATATAAAATAACATACTTTGACAAGCCCTCAAATTCAAGCTATTGGAAAAAGAATTTACTATTCAGCAAAACAAAGAAAAAATGGGAAAATTGCAAAACAACCTGCAAGAGCTAAGCGTAGATATGCATTCTATACTATATATCAAGATAAGGTCAAAATGGATACATGATTTAAACATGAAAGGTGATATCATAAGAAAGCTAAAGAGAAGTATGGGAAAAACGTTGCCTGACAGATCGATGGATAAGAAAAAAGTTTATGACCAAGAAAAAATATTGAAAGCATCACAGGAAGTAAAGGATAATTTCAATGATATGAAATTTTATAATAAATTGTAGAAATAAAAACAATGAAGCTAAAAGTAGAAAGAAAGCAGGAAACTGGTGTTTTTACAGCAAATTTCTCTGATAAAGTTCTCTTTTCTAAAATACATAGGGAACTAAGCCATTTTAAAAAATAGGAACCATTCTCCAATTATAAACAAGTGATATCAACAGGCAATTTTCAGAAGAAGAAATCAAAGCTAGTAGTAGCCATATAAAATTGTATAAATCACTAATAATTAGAGAAATGAAAAATAAAACCACTCTGAAGTACCATTTCACACCCATCAGATTAACTAATAATGTAAAAAGGAAAATGATTAATTCTTGGAGATGATGGGAAATAGATATATTAATTCACTTTTGCTGTAATTGTGAACTGGTCTAAGTATTTTGGAGAATTATTTGCAACTATGCTATGAAAGGGCTATACAGTTGTGTATAACTTTTGACTCAGCAATACTACAAGGAGATCAAAAAAGAAGGAACATGACCAGTTTGTACTAATATTTACATCTCTTGTTTTGGTGGCAGAGAACTGGAAAATGAGAAGATTACCTCCTGTGGAATGATAGATATGATCAACAAAATATTCTAAAGACTAATTATGTAAAATGATATACTGTAGAGAGAGAATGGATGGCTGTAGAATGCAGATCTAAGCACAGTTTTTTTTTCTTTTTCTTGAATTTTTTCCTGGAAATGTCAATTGTGGTAATGTGTGTAGTTTAACTTCATATCTACAATGGGTATTTTATTTCTAGTCTTTTCATTAGTTAGGGGAAGGGCTGGGGGAGGTATATATTTTGGAACTAAAAATAAAATAAAATATCCTAAATATCAAAATACTCAATTCATAAGGCAATCAAGGTTGTTGTTCTACCTTCTTGCTCTTCTCCTTCTCCTTCCGCTTCTCTTTCTCCTTCTCTTCTTCCTCCTTCTTTTTCTCTGTTACAAAATAGGAAAGCACATAGAACATAAGAAGGAAAGAAGAAAATAGAAGAGAAATGTGATGCTATCAAATCAAGTTAAAGCTTATCAATGAAGAAAAACAACTCTTTCAGCCTTTCAGGAGGAAGAGAACCTAAAAGGAATGGGTAAAGATGTATGTAAAAGGAGTCTTTGGTACTGGAGGGGAAAGAGGGGGAATCTTGTGGAATCCATGGATCCCATGGATGAATGCTCCTTTGAGGGGAAAAAGAGGTATTTTATAAAGAAAGATATAAACTTTATAATAATTAGTAGATTTGGTACTTAAAGAGATCGGCCATCTGGTGATAGGAGAAGAATCAAGCTCTTTGGAGGCAGTTGGCATCCCAAAGAGTGGGAGCTTATAAACTCAGCAAGGAAATTGCCTTACAAATAAATTATCCCGGAGAAGAGAAATGTCAACAATTAATAGCTTGATTGGGGACTTGGAAAATTCTTGTCACAGAACAAGATGCACTCTTTTATCTTCAGGAAAGGGTGTTTCTAAGAATGAAGCATAATAGAATAAGGGGATGAGGAGAAAAGTCTACAAAACAGGAACATGGAAATTATTTAGAAGACAGAACACAGAAGAGGTGTCTAGAAGATATCATTTCATAAAGAAGAGTTAATAAAAACGAACTAAACAAATATAAAAGACATGAATCAAAGAATCAATATGAGAACACAGAGAAAGGAAAAGCAATGAAGATAATAAGGGAAAATACTTCTAGAAAAAAGACACCAAAATGAAACTAAAACTAATGAATAAAACAGATTAAAGGACAGGAAAATAAGTGAGATTTTTAAATTTTCTTAATTGAGATGGAAAAATTAGGAGTAATTAAATAACTAGAAGAAAGGGAAAGGAAGAGAAGAGAAAGGGAAAAGAAAGAAAGGAAGAAAAGAGAATGGAAAAGAAAGTAATTTTTTCATTAGAAAGAACAAAAATTACTAATAATTTAAGTGAAATTCTAAAACCAGGGAGAAGGATAACAAATCAGGGCAAGGGTTTGAGAAAGAGGAGATAATAGAAATGAGGTTGCTGTAAAATAGTGAACTAAAATAACTGAAGAGAAAAAGTCTTCTTTGACTATAAAAGAATATTAGAGACAAATAGAAGGAAATATAAACCTAATACCCATAACTTTAAATGTGAACAAATTAAATGAAACAATAAAAGGAAAAGAGTGACACATTTGATAGGAAAACAAAACCTCACAATCTGTTCATTAGAAACATTTCATAAGAAAACAGACATATGCAGAATAAAAATGAGGGAATGGAAACAAAATTACTATGCATGAGATGAATCCAAAATAAGCAGGAGTTGCTATCAGACAAAGCAAAAATAAATAGTCAAAACATAAATATGGATAAAAAAGGAAACTACACTATGCTAAAAGGAACTAGATGCCAATCCAATATTGATATTAAACTTAAATGATTCAGATGCCTTAGGATAAAAAGTCAGAAATGAGAAATTAACTGACCCATAAGAAAAAGTAGAGAGTAGTACAGTCATGTAAGAATATTACAATGTACATCTTTCTGTTTGGGAGAAGTATAAGAGAAATAAAACAAAAGCAAAAATATGGAATTAAACAGACTGCTAGAGAAACTAACGCCAAAATAACTTATGGTGTCTACTAAATGGGGCTGCTAAATATATATATATATATATATATATATATATATATATATATATATATATACATGTGTGTGTGTATGCATATATATGTATATATATTTGCTACATATATGCTATATGCTATATATATATATATATTAGCACTACATGCAAATTTTACAAATGTGACCATATATTAATATGCCTAGATATTTCAAGAAAACAAGAAAATGCAGAAATAGTCAACATATCCTTAACACATAATGCTATCGTAAAAATATTCACAGATTCAGGAAGAACAAATGAAAGAACAAATCAGAAAAACAATAATTATGTGAGAGAATGATAACAATGAAACATGACACCAAATTTCTAGTATTCAGCTAAGTACTCCTCGGGGGAAAATTGTGTCCTTGTAAACGTATGTTTAAAAAATAATGAACTCAATATGCATTTTAAAAATAAGTAAGCTAACAAAGATATAATAAACATAAAAAAGAGATACTAAAAACTAGAGGAAACATGCAAATTGGAAACAAAAAATGAAGAAATGGTTAATAAAAGCAAAATGCTGGTTCTTTGAAAAGACAAACATAACTGATAAATCTTTACACAATCTGAATAAAAAAGGAGTAGGAAATTAAATTTTAAAAAGAGCAAACAAATAATGTGAAATCATGGACAATTAGATGATGTAGTGGACAAGCAACCATGCCTGGTTAGGAAGACTCATCTTCTTGAATTTAAATCTGACCTCAGACTCTTATTGGCTCGGACCCTTGACAAGGCACAATGACACTTCCTTCAGTTTCTTCATCCATAAAGTGATCTGGAGAAGAAAATGACAAACCACTCCAGTATCTTTGCCAAGAATACTCCAAATGGGATTTTGAAAAATCTACTATGACAGAAACAAATGAATAACAACAACAATGTGAAATCACAACAGAACCTACTATGATATATATTTCTACCATGCTTAACATATATTGGACTACTTGCCAGAGGAGGGGTTGAGAAAAGGGGGGGGATTAGAACAAAGGTCTTGCAAGGGTTAATGTCAAAGAATTATCCATGCATATGTTTTGAAAGCTTTAATAAAAAAGAACCTACTATAATAATAAAAATCATACTACTAATAATAGAAAATACATTTAAATAACATAAAACACCCAAACTAACCAAAGACCAAAGAGAGATATTAAATAACATAATCTGAGAGAAAGAAATAGAATTACCTGTGAAAAATTTATCTCTTGGTCCTGATGAATCCTCAAGAGAGTTCGGTGAAATTTTTAAAGAACAATAAGAAAAAGTACTATACAAATTATTGTCAAAACTTGAGAAAGAAAGTATTTTGCTAGAGTCTTTTTGAGGAAAAAAAACCATAATCATAATCTCTAAAGGACAAGGCAAGAATAAAGCTCAGAAGAACTATAACTAAACATCAATAAATATCAATTCAAATAATTAAATAAAGTCTCATCAACTAGGATAATTCATGGAAGAAACAATTCAAGTTCAATTTATTCCAGGAATGCCAGGATAGTTCAACATTTGGAAAACACTACTTTTACTCATAATAAAAATTTAAAAAATCCCAAATCACATAATTATGTCAAGAAGTGCAAAAATAAAAGTTATAGCCATTTTCATTGTTTTTCTTCTATCTCTTTTTATTCTAATTTTTTTATTCATTAATTTCCTTTCCCTAGAAAGGCACTCTGGTATATATTAAAGTGTGTGGTACCACTTACAATACAATATATCAGAATAAAGTTAGTCCTTAGAGCTCTATTTGTTGGTTGTTGTATGGAGATCAGTTTTTGAAGCATGTTTAGATATTCTTTACTAGCACTAGTTCCAGGAACACTTTGGGAACTCTAGTGTGGGAAAGATAGGAGCCTGCTTCAGGGATGTGATTGACCGAAGGACTGGTGACCATGAAAAGTCTATTTGATTGGCGAGTCAGATGAACTGTTCATTCAGGGTTGGATGACCCATAGCTCTTTCCTTTGCCATTTAACTCTGAAGGAAAAAGGTTGTTTTATTCTTCCTCCTCAAGGTGGAAAGAATGGTGTCTTTCTCTCACTCACATACTTCTGTCTTTTTTGTGCTTGCACCCATGAGAAGGTGACAAAGCAGCAATTTCAAATGGTAGTAATGAGTCTGTACAAGTGGGAGAATATTATCAACAGACCATATTCCAAATATGGACTAGGCACAATAACAAAGTCTCAGGAATACCTATAAAGTCACATATAATTCCTTCCATTAAAATCTTTAATTCATCCAGTTTACTGCTGTATTTTGTGCAATTGTTTGATAACATCTGTTTTATTACCGATTCTTTTCGTGTATTTTGTACTCTGTGAATTTCTATTTGTGTCTACTGTTATTTTCCCCCCCTCCACCTCCTACATTACAGCTATTTTCTGTGGTATATGACTTAGCAGCTCTATATAGATAGTTTTCTCCAGTTCTCTTCTTATTCACTTTAAATCCCCTTTGATTAGATTTTCAGAACTCTAAAGAAATCCATTTTTACCAGTCCTTGTTAGGTAAACTCTATACCTAGCCAGAAGCCTGTTATTTTGAGCCATAGTTCAGTAATCGAAATTCTGCTCTCAAACACCAACTTGTTAACCAGCTGTTTATCTCTTAAATCTGTTTTTCCCTCTCAGAGTCTTTTCTTTTGATCTGCAGCAGTGATGAAAACAGCACTTTTGACTCTAAGGTATTTAGTTTCTTTCCCAAGGCTTTGTAATTATAGGATCATAAATCAAAAATGTAAGAGCCTTTGGAGAACAACTATATCTGCCCCCTTCATTTTGCACCTGAGGAAACTGAGGTCTGAGGAAATTAAGTGCCTTGTTTTATCCAAGGTCACAGATTTAGCAAGAATAGTTGTAGTTCCAATACTAGTATTGGAACTTGTAGTATGTGTCATGATTTTGAAGACTGTTATTTTCTGATATCATGTTGCCTTACCACTAATATATATGTATGTATGTATGTATATACATATGCATATGCATATACATTTATATTTTGGCAGCATCCTTTGTTTCTATATGTGAAACACTGGAAAAATTATTTTCAAATCTGATAATTCTTGATAGATTCTCCATCATATTTTGGAGATGGCTCCCAGGGAAAACAGATTTCTGTTGCCAATAAGGTCAATAAATAACTTTCTCAGTGACCTTCTTTCTCTTGTCCTCAACTAGATGATCTTTCAGTTTTTGGGAACTTTGGATTTTCATAATCATTCCTTTGTTTTCACATCACAGTTTAGATTGTTCCTCAGACCATGCTGTTCCCTGCTCTCTATATCTTAAACTCAAAGTATTCTGTGCTATTTCTTTTTACATTTTCACCCATTCTTTAACCTCCTAATACAGATCATGATTTTCCTCTATCTGCCCAAATCCTTTTCCCTTTTCACCCCCCACTTCTTCTCATATCCTTGAAGTTCATCTTCCCTTTTAAAAAAAGAATACATTGTTCTTCCTGGTAAGTTGGAGAGAGGGGAGTTATTCCTGAGTTTTTTTTTTTTACATTATTCTCTAGAAAATTCAGCTAGAAAATTAGGCATAAAGAGCAGTTATAGCATGTACCAGTCTAAAGTGGCATTCAATAACTGAGGAAAACAAAATAGCAATTTTTTATTGTTCTAAGTAATCACTACACTAGTTTTTCAAGGTACCAAGAAATAAAAAAAAAGAGTAAATGGTATAGTTGGAAGGGTGTTTTTTAGTCTGGCATTGAATGACTCCATTGCACTCTAGTGATGACTCTTTGGGTACACTCTTTGATTAAATTAATCAAAAATAAGTGTGCTTATCACTTTCATAAGAAAGTCAATCAAAGTCATTCAAAGCCACACAATTGAGAGACTAAGTCAAACTATAACCAATTTGTATAAAAGACAGCTCAATGCTGAGCTATCTTAGGTTTGAGAGAAAATGAGATTTAGAACATCTATATTTGAAATATTGGAGCAAGGATATGAAAAGGAAGTACTGAAATAAAGCAGAAAAAGAAAATATTGAGGAGAGTCCATAATTCCATAGACAATCTAGAGGGTAGGACCCACACAAAGAAAAGCTCCCCCAAAGAGTCATTTCTTTCTCCAATTTCCTCTCCTTATTCTGTCTATTGACAAACACTATATTTGCCATTTTTTACTCAAACATTTACAGTAAAATGACTCTGTAAAATTATCAGACTCTGAAATATTGTACAATTAGCTTGTGAAGGAAATAAAAAATGCAGGTGGGCATAAATATAGGGATTGGGAATTCAATGTAATGGTTTTTAGTCACCTCCCAGAGTTCTTTCTCTGGGCATAGCTGGTTCAGTTCATTACTGCTCCATTGGAAATGATTTGATTGATCTCATTGCTGAGGATGGCCAGGTCCATCAGAACTGGTCATCATATAGTATTGTTGCTGAAGTATATAATGATCTCCTGGTCCTGCTCATATGAATAGACAGTTTCACTTATGTATACTTTTTGCAATCTATGACTTTCTTGTCCTTCTTCAATGAGAATAGGTGTCAAAAGGGAAGAAAAAAGTGAAAACAGAATGTTTTTAAATTCTTGTTATATATTCAGTGCTTTATTTTCACAGACTCAATAGACATTTCCATGGAAACTAGAAGAATATCAAGACCAACTGCTGAAATTAATTGAATGAATAGAACTTTAACCTTTGGTTTGTTTTTCTAGACAACACATTTATTTATGGTTATTAATTATTAGCAATATTAAGAGTTTCAAATATCAATATTGATTTACCCAAATTTTTATCAGAAGAGGAAAGACAACTGATTAATCTAAATCTTTCTAAGTTATTGCTTATTGCTGAATGCCCTTTTAAAAATTAATGGTCTTTCAACCAGGAAGTTAATTTAGCTATTGTTCTCTATTCAGAATGAATAATGTTTTCCTATATTTACGTAACTCTTTATATATACATATATAACTACATGTAAGTAATATATATATTTATATATAACTATTTAAAAAAGAACTTTTATTAATTCCCAAAATACTTTCATATATATTATTTCATTTAGACCTTACAACAACATATAAGATATCATCTTCAATTACAGATGAGGAAACTAAGATGTTAAATATTGCAATTCAAATTCAACAGCTATTTATAATATTTATTTTTTGCAAGGACACTGTAAAAGTACTGGGAAAACAAAGTTTGTTTATTTTAAATCACATAGCTAAAGGAATTTGAGCTATATTTAGTGGGCAATATTAACCCCTGAAGATAAGCCAATGGTCAGTTATTAAGATGTGAAAATATTGAATTTAGACTCATTGTATAGTATTCAGTGAATAAATGAATGAATGAAAATACTTACCATGTGTCAAGCAGTATGCTAGATGCTGAGAATACAAACCAAACAATTTGGAAAACCCTTCAACTCAAGGATATCAAAGCCTAATTGAGGGAGACAACATATAAAAATAATCAGCTACAGGATAGGTGAAAATTTGTAGAAGTCCTAAACTTCCATGAGTTGGATGATGGCAAGTAACAGAAGTCTATAGGAAACAGTTACAGTGACAGTTCCATAGGACTATATAGTATAGAAGTAGAAAAGTTGATAAAACTTGGTTAGTCTCTGTCTTAGAAGATGGAATAGAAGTGTTGACATGCATTTTTTTGAAATTCTTTGAGGAGTAAAGCTACACTGATGTACCTAAATGTAATTGTGATATGTACCTACTGGACCATGAGGATGTTCTTCTCTCCTACTGGCCCCATGAAGAACTTTAATTATATAGATTCTATTAGCTCCTCACTTTGTAAGAGGATGAAAAGGTTTCTGAGCTTTGCTGTCAACACTGCTTCTGTATCTTTAGAAATGCTCAATTTCCTATATGTGTGAAATCCAAATTTTCAATCTGCAGTTCCCAAATTCTCAAGGAAGGCAGGCAGATGGCTCAGTGGATAGAGCCCTGGGCCTGCAGTCAAAAATATTTGAGTTCAAATTTTTTGAACTAGTTGTCATCTCAGGCAAATCATTTGACCTCTGCCTAATACACTAGAGGAAATGGCAAACCACTACAGTAGCCATGCCAAGAAAACTCCAGTGGGATCAATGAGGAGCTGGACACATTGGATGATGAAATTCTCAAAGATCTTTATTGTATATTGAGTAGGATATGTCATAGACCTAAATGACAGTAATGCAATATAGGGAGATGGGGGGGGGGCAAAAGATAGAGATCTTGATGAAGTGCTGCTGTAGAGAAATTTGTGCTGTGTGTTAACACTTTTATCCAGGAGCTACCCAAAAGAGTGAGTCTTGAATCAAGATAAGAATTCTGAGTTGAAGGGTGAATAAACTCCAGGACTATTGATAGAAACCAAGATCTGGATCTGTGAGCAAATTCAAAAATCATCTGATTTCACCTCTTCATGTTGGTTAGAAAACGGAGGCCTAGGGAGATTTTGCCCAAAGTCAAACAAAATTCTGATTTTTAAACTCAGGTTCTCTTATTCTAAAACTAGTTCTTTCTCTACTGTACCACACAACTTTCCTCTGAAGGCATGGAAGTGGGGACAGGATGATCACAAAATCAGTAATTTCCTTGGTTTCAAAATATTTTCTTCATCACAGCTTAAAGCTGAGATCTATCTAGGAATTCTGATACATGAGACAAGGTGGTAATGGGGAAAGAAGGTTAAAATGGGAGATCAGTCATGCTAAGGGAGCAAGGTAAAGTTCACCTAGGCAGGAATTATTCAGGCATTTAGAAAGGCCACATGATTGCATGATATTTTTCAATTGGAATGGATTATATGAATGGTTAAGTATGTATAAAAGTAGTAAGATTGAAAGGTAAAGAGGTGAGAAATAAGGTAATAAGGAAATTGAGAGTAAAGGACTAAGTTTCATTTCAAAAAAACAAAAAATTAAGAATATTAAAAAATCCAAAGAGATAATAAAAAAGGGAAAAGGACCCTCATATGCTACAATGTTTATGGCAGCTCTTTTTGTGTTGGCAAAGAATTAGAAATTAAGGGGATATACATCACTTGGGGATTTGGAGAGGACTGGAACTCTGGAGAAGTATACTTGAAACAAGATGTTAACTCAATGGAATTGATGAGATGATGGTTCTCTAGTTCACATATATACTTAGTACTTAGTATGGTGATGTAATGGTTCTCTAGTTCACACATATATAGTATGCTGTTATGATGTAATTGTAATAGGATATATAAAGGCTAAGAAGTACTGGAATAGGGAGATTCCATTTTTGACCATCTTCATGGTGGCTCTCCTGCCTTCTGCACTCAGATCCTATCAGGGCTATGACAGAAGGTGAATCAGTTCTTAAAATGTTGGTGATCTTTGCAAATTGTTGTTGTTTAGTTAGCGCAATCATATCTTACTGTTTGTGTCTCTTTATGGAGTTTTCTTGTCAAAGATACTACAGTACTTTGTCATTTCCTTCTTTTTTCAAAAAAGAAAATTGAGACAAGCTGAATAAAGGGACTTTCCCAGGGTCACAAAACTAGTAAATGTCTGAAACCTTATTTGAAATCAGAAAGATGAAGCTTTCTGACTTAAGATCTTATAGTCTATCTATTGCACCACCTAGCTACCCAATCAAAGACTACCATAAATGATGATGATAATAATGATGAAAATAACTATTATTTTTTTTTATGGGAACCAGGTTTCTTCAAGCACTAAGAGTAAAAAAAAGTCTAAGATAAAGGAAAATTTGTTAGCAAGAGTTCCAGAGGGCACTGTAGGAAGGACAAATAGAGATGAATTGGATATAGAAATTATATGGCAGAAATGGATGGACATAAAAGAATGGGGGATATGTTAAGGAAGGTTTGTGGTTTTCTCTTAGGCAACTGGAGATTTACCACTGGGTTTAGAATACTAAGAGTTGTCCATTTCTTTAAAATCAGTATCTTTTATTAGCTGGGCTATATATTAGAATACTAGATTTCAAGTTAAGAAAGAAATGAGTTTAAATGTTACCTGAGACAAATAGTATCTGTATGACCCTGAGTAAGAGTAAGTAACTTAGTTCCTCAGGGAATTCTTCATGCAAGGATCTTCTCAATCAATGAAAATAGGAACTGTCTTGAAAACTTTTAATCTTAGAGTTGTTGGGGGTACTAAAAAGTTAGCCTACCTGATGCTTAGTAAGACAAGTTACTTGGCTCCTTGGGCTTCTATTTCCTCTGAAGTTTGAGTTGGGCAAATGATGTCAGAAATCTCTTTCAATCCTAATCTATAATTCCATGACCTAAATTCAAAGAGCAAATATCTATTAAAGGCAAAGATTTTAACCCATGTCTTCCTAATTTCATGGCAGCTCTCTATCCAATGTCAAGCTGCCTCTCTAGAAGTATTCATAATGGATACTAAATAAGTTTGCTGAAGTGAATTAGATCCCACCAAATTATGAATTTTATGGTTGGCTAATTGTGCTTCAATCTTATTAGTTGAATAATCAAACTACTATCCATCATCCTTGCCATGTAACCTGCCCTGAATTTCTCTTATTTAGAACCTGTTCCTAGAACATTTATATCCTTTATTTCTAGAGAACTTATCATTAATAGGCTCCCCCCTCCAAACATGTACATAGCCTATGATTCATAGCTTTTTGTGGATGTTTTTGTGGATGTTAATGGTTAAACATACACACAGATACAACACTCTCACACACATACATACACCCCAAAATTAAAGTATTATCAATATTCAGATCTATGATGATTTCTAGTCAGGACAGGAAAGATTAGTATATGGCATTGCTTTGTGTCTTGTGCCCTCAGGCAGATGTTGGCATTCATTCAAAGTGATTAAGCCTTGAACTCAAGATATTTCAATTGATGCTCTTTTTTAATTAACTGTATATTTTAAAAGGCATGATGTTTGTTGACTGCTAACATCGTCCTTTACATTCCAACTACACTCTCTTGCTCTGAGTTGATTATCCTTAGTATTTGTAGACATTAAATTAGGAGGGGAGAGGGGAGGAAAGAAGCTTCTTTGCTTATTTTTTAAGGTGGTAGTAGATGAAGACCTGGGTTTAAGTCCTTACTCTGAAGGAGTTATTGGCTATGTACTCTGGGAAGCATAAAAAAGTCAAGAGAATCATACATAAATATATGTAAAAGATCCATAGATCCAATATCAGTTCTTTTTCCTGGTTACCTGCCTTGACAGGCAGCTAGATGGCTTAGTGGATAGAATACTGGACCTGGAGTCAGGAATTCAGACACTCACTTGCAGTGTGACTCTTGTCAAGTCATTTAACCTCTGTTTGCCTCAATCTACTAGAGTGAAATCTAGCAAACTACTACAGTACCTTTGCCAAGAAAACCCCATATAGAATTATGAAGTTATACACATCTGAATGACTCAAAGACAACAGTCTGCCTAAAGCTGAGGCAGATGAAGAAGGAATGATAGACAGTAGAGAGACTGAGTTCTTTGTTTTTTTTTCCAGTGCTCACTCCCCAGACATCCATTAAAACCATTGACCATAAGTATTGTATGTGATTAGAAATTTTGAATCTTGGTTTATTTTCCTGATCAGTATGTATGTATATATATATATATATATATATATATATATATATATATCATCTGGGAGAACTAGACTGTCAATTGCTTGCCAACACACAGATTTAAAGTCTACACATCTATAGAATCTAGGTATAGATTAGTACACAAGAATAAAGTTGGCTGATTTTCTATCATAGAAAATTCTATTGTTTGAAAAATTATAATAACTTATTAATTGTTTAAATTCATGTCATCTGCTCCAGAAAAAAGTGACTTATGACATTATGTATTCTAAAAAATTAAAGGATTTTAATATTTGTTTTGAAAAGATTTCAAGAATTACATAAGACCACATAGAAGATATTTTTAAAAAAATTTCTGATTAGATTTGAGCCCTTGCAATTACTGAGAGAAAGCAACTGAGAGACAGTGAGGTTGCTGGTTCTATGGTTTATTTCACTGGACCCAATGGTTCTTTGGGAAGTGCCCCAGAGTAGCTAAGTAGTTCATGATTGCGTTTTGATTAATCTTCATGTACATAACCTTGCATGTCTGTCTACTTGCCAGGTAATTTCCCTAGTTCTGTTAGACTTCATTCTAGGATTCCTGTCCTCTACAGGGTAAATTAAGAAGTCATAGAAAGAGGTCACCAGCCAATCAACGCAGTGAACTGATTAGCAAACAAAAGTAATTACTTGAGTTCCCACAGGCAATTACTTTTGTTCCCACTGACAGATCTGCACAGTTCTTTTGTAACTAAGGTCATGCAAACAGCTTGGGTAAAGATTTCACATTTGAGGGGTAGATTTTCACACAGTAACAACCTTACCCCCTTTTTATGAAGAACATACATCTAAGTCAAAACATTTAAAAGTAAGTTTCTCAAATAGAAATCACTCAATCATATTTTTAGAGTATTACCCCAAAGTTTGCTAAGTATTTGGGGACATTTAAAGCAGGGTGAAACTAGGCTGCTTTTCCTCAGGAACTTGTAATTTAAATTTTGACTGTTTGAATTGAATTCATGCTAATGTTTATATCTCCTTTCTAGTGGATTTCTATTAACTTAGATGTTTCTTGGCAAGCTCATACTGAATGAAGTATTTTTTTTCCCATTTCTGACTTGGTTAAAATCAAGAAACTTGATTCTGAACATCAAGATATTTGTCAATTTAGTGCTCAAAAAAAGAAGAACTCAAAAACACACCAGCTCATCCCCCCCATATAATCAGCAATTCATTGCCTTTGAACTATGACTAAGGAAATGGAACTTTGATTGACAGAACAGAGATGGCTGAATTGATCATTGTTTATTTACTCTGTTTAGCCTTTGGCATGGACTCTTGGATATAGCTTTGACCACGGCTATCTTGTTATTATAACATAAGCTATCTGACTTTTGAAAGTTTTTACAATAATTTTAGGGCTGGTCATGTAGGTACCATTATCTAAGAGTAGGAAGCTGATACAATATAACCACACAAAAAACTCTAAAACATTATAGAGAGCAAAAAGAAACAAACAGAAATTTCAAGCTTTTCATAAATAGGCAATGCAATTATAAGAACTTATAACTGGCTTTACAAACAATTTTAAACTTTTTAACCAGCCAATAGTGATAATGATATATTTCAATTTAATATAACAAACATTTGATCATCCTTTTACTTTAAATAGTGTAAGAGGGTCAAGGGGATAAAAAGACAAGAAAAAAAGAAACTTCATACATTCAATAAGCTTCTATTCTCCTGAATTATACTTCTGAAGATACCATACTCAACACAAGGAATGAATAGATTCTGTCTCTCATTGAGCCTTGATTTAACACTTGCTTTTGCCTTCAAATAAATATCCATGTCAGGAGCTTAGCACATCCTGAGGAAGCCTGTGGCAATTATATATAACTTATGTGATTACTGGAGAAAGGCCATCCATAACAATTATTGTCCATTTTAAATTGCTGTTTCAAAGGAATATCATCACTGATACATCCTAGCCACCTAGAAATTGTGAAGTTAGGTTCACTATTGCATGCAATTTTAATTGAACTCCAAATAACATTCCAGCAAATACTGTGATTCATATGGAAGAAAGAAAATGTCTTTGATGATGAGAAAATTTTGAAGTGTTCATATTTAATCAACATGAGCAATTATGTCAATCACTATTCTTTAAGAGTAGACATAAGGCACAGATGCAATGGTTTTTAGAGAACAGGAAGAAAGTAGACTGGGATGTGATTAGACTCATGCAATACTTTTTAGAAAGTTAATCTGCAGTGGATAAAGGATTTCCTTTACTGCTGCCTTATTTCAATAGAAGTTTCTTGAAAGGTAATGGCAAAGAGCACCAGCAATCATGGTGATTTTGATCATATGGGCATCTATCAGCTGGGAGACTGACGAAACTAGATTATTACTTCTAATGAATGCTTTTATAAAAAGGTTTCTTAAATGTTCCTAGTCAGGTTATTAAATAGAAAATATATGAGTGCATATATATGCGCCCATACACACACATACAATATTGAAACCTAGTACAGATACCTGTACAATAAATCTCTCAAGCTTCCTACAATACGTGTGTGTTTAAACACTTTTCAATTTATAATAATGTGTAGAGTATGTCATATGAAAAAAAAATCTCAGGACTATTTTGAAGGCATGTTTCAGTGCTACTTTGATAAATCATTTCCTGTGTCCCATTGGCTTGGGTATTCCATTGGTAAAATGAGGACAATTATTTCAGTTTAGTCTACATTACAGGAGTATTTTGATAAATAAGAGAAATACAACCCACAAAAACACTTTTCAAGCATAAGGTTTTACACAAACATAAGGAATAACTGTGATTGATAAAACAGTTCTTAGTAAGGTTAGGGATTGTACCTGTGATTTCACTGATACAGGGAATGTCCTAAAGAGGAAACACCCTTTACCAATACAAAATGCAATACCAAAACTTAGTCTTAGAGAATGACTAGGAACAGGTTAAGTGACTTGTCCAGAATTTCCAGTATGTGTCAGACATGAGACTTAAAGCCAAGTCTTTCTATTTTCAAGGTCAGCTCTTTAGCCACTGTACATAATTTTGCTTCCTCTATGATTCTCAGTATGTAACATAAAAAAGATTATCAGGAGAGGCTGGGTGATAATGGCAAGAGAACTGAGGAGAGGATCTTGCTACAGCTGTCACTACCTTCCATCCTCATGACCATCTGCCACCATTTTCCATTCTTATGATTATTTTATTTACTCCATCAGTCAAGTAATCATTTGTTAAGTAGTATGTTTAAAATGTATGAAGACCAAAAAAATGTATGTCCTTAGGGTGCTCACATTCTATAAAAGGCACAATATATTCATAAATAAGCATATATAAATAAGTATAACTTTTTTTTTTCTTTTCGGAGATCACAAGCAACTAAGACATTAGAAAGATACAGTGAATGGTCACAGAACTTTTAGGTACAGATATATCATGCTTGTTTGTTTTTTCAAAAGACTAGGTAAACATTTTCTCCACTCATATTTCAAGTTCACATTTCTAAGTGCTGAAAATCAGAGTATTGCTTTGGAGATACCAAAAAGCTCTGAATGCAGAAATGGCTACAGCAAAATCAGAATCCTTCTCTAAAGGAAAGGATTAGGCATGAGTCATATACCTGAAACACCAGGAAGTAATAGAAGGATGCTAATTCACCTACACTGTCAAGTTTGAAGAGAAGAGCCAGGAGTTTTCAGGGATTTTTTTATATAAAAGGCAATGAGAAACAAAATCATGAACTTTGGTTTAAGTCCTGCCTCTGATATTAACTATCTGTATAACCCTGGTCAAGTCTATGATGATAAGTGGCAGAAAAGCTTCTGTTCTGCATTAATTAGTATGTGGGATTTTCTTATCAGGAGAGCTCCACTTGCATTGAAATCATAGATCTTCACTCTAAATGGCACATATATCAACATACATATTTCTATGCACATATACCTTTATTTACTACATTGATACTCTCATTACAATACCTAAGAAGTCTTATTTTCCCAAGGTTAACTATATTTGCTTCCTTCTACCCAATTTCATATGGTATAGATTTGGGGTTAGAATAAGTTAAGTTTCCATATTCCGGTTCTTCAGATTTAGATTTTTGTTCTTTGTACTTGAAGTAAACCATCTTTTTTATTTCAAGACTTAAGGATACTTTAGAGGGGGAAGTTGAATATTCAGGGTAAATCCTTATTTGATTAAGTTTGATTAATTTTACTCCAATCTGAGTACACAGTCAAGACTCAGTAAGTATTCAATTAAAAAAATAAAAACACACAAATGATTAAAGTTGATTTCATTACTTAACAAGGGTTGTGAGTCACTTCAATTGTGGTATGAATCATGAAGCTCATATGCTATATTACACTTTAATCAAAGATATTATTGATGTAATAATCTCATCTTGTTTATTCAGGAACTATGCTACTTTTTGGTTCCTTGTCAAATATACATAATCTTCACTGTTTATTATAATTAAGCATAAAAATCATATTAAAATGCCACAACTTCAATTATGAATTTCTATCTATAAATATTGATTCAAGAACCTTATAATTTTCATATCACATAAAATAGTAGAACCCTTTCTTCCTCTTTTCTATTTTCCTGTTGAATGATGTGCATTTCTGTATCCAACTCTGTGTGTGTATGTGTGCATTCTTTTCTCCTTTGACAAATTTATGTGAGAGTGAGATGTAAATTTTAGTTGATCTCCCCTTTCTCTTAATTTGTATAGATTTTTACTTGTGCACTCTGATCATGAGATATTTCCACCTAGCTTTCTTTTCTATTCTTCCTCTCCTTCCATTATTTCTTTTAAGATAATAAAGACATTCTAGGGCTGTTGTATAAATTGATTCCTTTTTGATCTTAGGAAATGATAAGATTTACAGGGGACATATGTATCATCTCCACACATTTGAATATAATAGTTTATCCTTGTTTGATCCTTTATTTATCTGTGTTTGAAATTTTGTATTTCTCTTAATTTCTATGTATGAATTTCAAAATGTGGTCTTTTCATTAGGATTACTTGGAAGTATTCTATTTCTTTTTTTTAGATTAGTTAAGTGTTTTGTGCATGAATTATATTTATGGTTGTGTGTCTATATACCTTGATTTCTGGAATATCATATTTTAAAGTGATAGCTGCTAATTTGTATGATCCTATGATTCATTTATTCTTAAATTCCTTTTTTCCCCCCTACCTGCTTGCCATTATTTTTTCTTTGACTTGCAAGGTCTGAATTTTAGCAATAATGTTCTTGGGAGTTTTCATATAGATTTTAATGGTGTGATTCTATTTTATTTGCTCATTCTTTCAGGATATATCCTAATTTCTAACTAGATGCCAGGACTAAATTCTGGGAACTTCTGGGATTTGGGCTCACTCTATTGGTGTTTTCTTGTGGGATACTGAATTCAGTTATCCCAGTATTTCAGGGACATTTTAAGACTTGGCACCTACAAGTAATCAGTGTCCCCAAAGTAGTCTAATCACCAGCAAAGTATCTAGTTTAATTCTGAATGTTTTTGACATGGGTTTGAATCTGAGCAACAGTAAAGTCCTGCTGAACTCAGACACTATTAACAAGTTGGTAGCTTTGTGGAATCAGAGTGATGAAATTGTAGTCTTTCCTTTCATTAGGAAATCTTGCTTTAGATATTTTTCTACTGGCTTCAGACTTGGCTATAACTTGGAATTAAGGCTCATACTCCACTCCCAGAATCTGAGTCATACGGTCAGTCATCCTTGGAACTCTTATCTGGAACCAGGTAACCCATTCAAGGAAATTGTACAAAAATGTTTTCCAGTAAGAGCTTACAAACTCTTAAATGTTTATAAATGTACAATTATCCATATGAGCAAAATAGTATTCAATGTAACTCTCTAACATTATTGTCATGGAATTTAGTTTAAATAAATACTTCAATATTGCAGTAAATTTAGAATTTAATTTGTGTGGCTAGTTGCTATAATGATACAGATTATAGCATTCTATATCTTATCCATTTGACTATTTTTCAATGTCTTTTCTTAAAATTTCTGCAAAGATTCACCAAAAAAGCTGGATGATGTAATATCACTAAAACAATCTATAAATTGTTTACTCATTATTTCTTCCTGCTGTCTGGTACTTCCACCTCCTTTTGTGACCATCTTTATGAGATGTTACCTTCAAAAGTAACTAATATCAAAAAGAATTTTTATGTTAGAACATCAGTATTTTATTGTGTGCTATTCATTATAATATAGAGTGTCTTCTGAACCTATTTTAAAATAATGTTAGTGACATATATGCATTGTAAATTGCCAAAAATAAATGCCAAAGTAGATTGGTCCTACCTCATACTATATTCTGTTTCTGTAGATTTGCACAGACTTGCCAACTTAATTCTTCTTTCTCATCTTTTAGTGAAATTCTTTGTTGCTGTTGTTTTGTTTTTGTTCAAGTTCCTCCAGTTTAACAGATGTTAATTTGAATCAATAAAAGTGAGGGGTATACACTACATACCTGTCAGATTGGCTAAATGACAGGAAAAGATAATGATGAATGTTGTAGAGGATGTGGGAAAACTGGGATACTGATGCATTGTTGGTGGAACTGTGAATGGATCCAGGCATTCTGGAGAGCACTTTAGAACTATACTCAAAAAGTTATCAAACTGGGCATACCTTTGATCCAGCATTATTACTACTGGGCTTATATCCCAAAGGAGGAAAAGGGACCTGCATGTGCAAAAATGTTTGTGGCAGCTCTTTTTGTAGTGGCGAGAAACTGGAAATTGAATGGATGTCCATCAACTGGAGAATGGCTGAATAAATTGTGGTATATGAATGTTATGGAATATTATTGTTCTATAAGAAATGACCAGCCGGATGAATACAGAGAGGCTTGGAGAGACTTACATGAACTGATACTAAGTGAAATGAGCAGAACCAGGAGATCATTATATACAGTAACAACAATACTACGTGATGATCAATTCTGATGGACGTGGCTCTCTTCAACAATGAGAGGATCCAAATCGGTTCCAATTGATCTGTAATGAACAGAACCAGCTACACCCAGAGAAAGAACACTGGGAAATGAGTATGAACCACAGCCTAACATTTCTACTCTTTTTGTTGCTGTTTGCTTGCATTTTTGTTTTTTTCTTCTCATGTTATTTTTATCTTCTTTCTAAATCTGATCTTTCCTATGCAATAAGATAACTGTATAAATATGCATATATATGTATATTGTATTTAACATATTTAACATGTATGGGACCACTTGCCATCTAGGGGAGGTGATGGGAGAAGGAGGGGAAAAGTTGGAACAGAAGTTTTTGCAAGGGTCAATGTTGAAAAATTACCCATGCATATGTTTTGTATATAAAAAGGTGTAATAAAAAATAAAATAAAAAAAAGTGAGAGGTATAATGCATGCCTTTCCCTGCTCTCTTTGTTCTAGCTATGGGATCTCTTAAAAAGCATTAAATTATGTTTTCTTAGCTTAATGACTGGACTATTAAAAATTTGAGATCAACATATATATATATATATATATATATTTAAAATTGTTATTTTATCATTGAACAACAGAAAAAAATAAAGAAATCTGCTGATGTTTTGTCCCTTATTTACCCTTTATAATCAGAAATCTTTGTTGTAATGTAATATTAATGTAATGTAATCTAAACAAATAATAGAAAAAGGTAGAAGATCTGGCAAAAGATTAAATGCTATAAAAATTAGATAATTGATAATGAAGAGAAAAATTTAGTACTATTAGTTATTAAAATAATTTTGTTTACAAATATTTATTTGTAGTAGTATTTTTCTCTTTTTATTAAAGTTTTTTATTTTCAAAACATATGTGTAGATAATTTTCACCATTCACCCTTGCAAAATCTTGCTCCAATTTTTTCCCTTCTTTCCCCCCACCTTTTCCCCTAGATGGCAAGTAATCCAATATATGTTAAATATGTACACTTTTTCCACATATATTTTCACAATTATGCTGCAGAAGAAAAATTAGATCAAAAAGGAAAAAGATGAGAAAGAAAACAAAAAAAAAGCAAGCAAACAATAACAAAAAAGTAAAATACTGTGTTGTGATCCACACTCAGTCCCCACAGTTTTCTCTTTGGGTGCAAATGTCTCTTTCCATCACAAGAGCATTGGAACTGGCCTGAATCACCTCTCTGTTGAAAAGAGCCACATCTGTCAGAATTGATCATCGTATAATCTTGCTGTTGCTGTGTTATCGGATTTACTCATTTCACTTAGTATCAGTTCATGTAAATCTCTCCAGGGCTCTATGAAATAATTTTGCTGATCATTTCTTATAGAACAATAATATTCCATAATATTCATATACCACAACTTATTCAGCCATTCTCCAACCAATGGGCATCCATTCAATTTCCAGTTTCAAGCCACTACAAAAAGAGCTGCCACAAACAGTTTTGCATATGTAGGACTTTTGGGATATAGACCCAGTAGACACATTGCTGGATCAAAGGCTATGCACAAGTTGATAGCTCTTTGGGCATAGTGCTAAATTGTTCTCCAGAATAGTTGGATCAGTTTACAACTCCACTAATTATGTATTAGTGTGCCAGTTTTTCCACATCCCCTCCAAGATTCATCATTATTTTTTCCTGTCATCTTAGGAAATCTGAGAGGTGTGTAGTGGTATCTCAGAGTTGTCTTAATTGGAATTTTTCTGATCAAGCGTGATTTAGAGCATTTTTTCACATGACTAGAAATGATTTTAATTTTATTTATCTGAAAATTGTCTGCTCATATCTTTTGACCATTTATCAATTGAAAAATGGTGCTGGAATTCTTACAAATTCAGTTTTATATATATATATATATTAGAAATTAGGCTTTCTCAGAACACTTGGATGTAAATATTTTCCCCAGTTTTTACTGCTTCCCTTTTAATCTTGTCTACATTAGTTTTGTTTGCACAAAGCCTTTTTAAACTTAATATAATCAAAATTATCTATTTTGTGTTTAATAATGAACTCCAGTTCTTTGGTCACAAATTCCTTTCTTTTCCACAAATCTGAATGGTAGACTATCCTTTGTTCTTCTAATTTGCTTATAGTTTCACTTTGTATGTCTAAATTATGAACCCATTTTCACCTAATCTTGGTACATGGTATGAGATGTGAGTAAATGCCTAGTTTTTGCCACTGTGGTAGTATTTGTATAGTGCAAGTTGAGGGGGTAAAAAAGAACTGCCATGACTACAAATGTAGGCATTTCTATTTTTCATTCCTATTAGGGAACATAAAACACCACGGGATGATATTTACAAAAAAGTGAAGAGATTTGGATTCAATTTAGCTCTGTCAATTCTTGTCAGGGTAGGAATATAAAACCCAGCAGTGTTTAGACTAATACTAATAGTTATCTCTTATATGCATAAGGCAATTTTTCATCTACAAAATAGAATCATCTCCAACACTACATTTGCTTTTTCTAACAACCCCATGTTCTTAGGTGGCATAAGTAATATGCTGATTTTTTAATTGCATCTCCCTCCAGGATTGTTGTAAAGATCAAATGTGATTATATTTGCTAAAAAAATAAAGTGATAGCACAAAATCCAGCCTCTTACAAGGCTCTATATAATTTTTTTTTCTTCTTCCTTCTCCTTGATTTTACAAATAAGAAAACTCTCTGAGAGAAGTGATCTACCCAACAAAACATCTGCTAAATTTCAAAGTCAGGATCTGAAGCCTAAATATTTTCCTTCCCAAGTAATATGAATCATTTTTAGCATGCAAATAGTATTTGGATTTAGACAAGTAATTAAGGATTTCCTCCATTTCCCCTCGTTTACCTTTTACTTGTCTATTGACCTTTAAATTCTTGTATACATTTTTCCCCGAGCATTGAATTAGCTTTTTGTTTGATAAAATCTGTTGAAAAATATAGTTATAAATATATGTTGAATTGATTTTTGCTATTGTTTAAATTCAAGTACGGAATAAATGATTAAAATTAAAGTAATTTATATTCTGAAATATGATTAGGGGAACTAAAACATTCATTCTTCAGATATTTTTATTTTTAGGGTAGGAGAAAGAGCTTTGAATTTGGAGTGATAAAACCTGAATTTGGATCTTGGTTTTTAAATTTCCTACTTATATAGCACTGGACAAGTCATTTACACTCTATGTACTTTAGTCTCATCTATAAAATGAAGGTTTTCATTGGGGCAGAACTGGAAGATACCTCAAAGGTACATTAGGTCAGCTTTCTCATTTTACAAACACTCCATTATGTTATATGGAATCAGGGGAAAGATTTGACCTCAGGTCTTCTGATTCTAGAGAAATGGTTCTTAACCTAGAATTGTTGATTTGGTTGATTTTTATTTTGATAATTCTTCAATATTATGGATTTCCTTTGTAATACTATGTATTTTATATTATGTATTTTAAAATTCTCTTTTGAAAAAGGAGACCAAAGGCTTTGCCAGACTGCCCAAAGAACCCACAACACAAAGGAGTATTAGAAACCACTGGTCTAGAGTAAATGCTTTCAGAATTCTAAATGAATTCTAAGTGTTCCTCCCAGGCCTCAAAGGATGATCTAATCACTGGTGATTTCGATACTATATGACCCAGCTGATGCCATTTCTCTAACAATTCGGAGCTCTCCTGTAACTTTTTTTTCCCTTCCAAATCTTTAATGCAAAATCAAAAATAAGGCTTTAATGATAAGATAAATGAAAAAGGAGACTTTTGTTCTGTATATAACCAAGAACAATGTAATCATAAATGCACTGCTATAATCCTTCTACAGATCTGGAAATTCTTTTTTTTTTCTTTTGAAAAAAATTTCTTTACATCATTATCCCTTGCACTCACTTCTGTTACCACTTTTTCCCTCCCTCCCTCCAACCCCTTCCCCAGATGGCAAGCAGTCCTATACATGTTAAATATGTCACAGTATATCCTAGATACTCTCCCGTAACTTATAATTCCAGTGAGTTGTCTAAGGGCAATGAGAGTTTTGTTTTTTAAACCTCTCAGATCCTATTAAACCATGACAATCTCTTGACCATCTGTCACTGTGTAAGACATCACTTACCTGCAAAAAAGGTATCAACAGAAGAAACCTTTCCACTTTGGGAAAAATGTAGGCTCAATAGACGTGATTATCAATCAAATAAGCAGTCAATAAAAAGATATTAAGTGTCTACTATGTGCCAATCACTGTTCTACTTATATGTTGATAGTGTATCAGTAGGATATTATTGGTTACAGCTGAGGAATAATACTGACTGAAAGTGAAAAGTCCACTAAGGACTAAGTGAAATGGACATGAATATCCCTTAGTGGACAATGAGATGACTTTTCCCTGACTCAAAGGTGTTCTTATTCCATCTCCTTTCTTTATACTTACTATCACTTTACCTTGGAAAACAGCCTCAAAGAGATAGACTTCATTGTGGGCTAGAGATGGCACGAAGAAAACATATACTAAATATATACTAAATACAAATAGCCACTCAGAGTATTTTATTTGTGGGATTTCATAAAGTAAGGAGGGTATTCTTCATTCAACAATCTCTCCTCCCCCATATATATTCATTCACTCTCTCATTTAGAGAATAAATTTTCAGGAAGATATCTTTATAGTATTAGAAACATATAGTTCAAAGAAAACTCATCCTCCATACATAATCCAAGTAAAAATGTTTTGTCTTTTTGAACAAGTTTAATTGCCTTTTTAAAAACTGATGTATTTTGCTTTTATATAAATTAATTTTTCCAATAGTTCCCTCCCCCACCTAGATCCAAAGAGACATCTCATAAAACTTTAAGGTTCATTTGATTGATTTTCTTGTTCAAGTCACCTCATCCTGCTTAAAATATGTGATGAAATGCCAAGATGTCATAGTGCCTTAACCAGGTGAAAACAATCAATCTCTAAAATAGATTTCAGTTTCATCCAATCAATCACTCATCACTCAATCATAGTCATTTGACTAAATTAGAAAAGTACTTGGAACTGTGATGATGTTGCATCTGAAGATGGGACAAACAGACTATGGAAACTTGGTTGTACCAAGTTTAAATCATCAAGCTTGTCAGAATTGGAGTCATTTAAAAAGTTTGAACATTCTAGTTAAATCTCTGAATAAATACTATCTTGGGGTCAATAGAGGGCAGAAGAAGCTTCAGATTTACCTTGGTCTAAGTCTCCTTACTGCTGTCTTTGGAAAAAACAATTTTAAGAAATCTGAAAAGTCTGGGGTATATTGGACTTCACATCTTCCAAGTGGTGTCCTAGAAGCATTTCTGGATCAGCTAACACTTATATCTTCATAGAGTGCCAAGGAAAAACTGGATCTAGATGCATGACTTCAGCAAAGAATCCAGCAAAGACAATCTTAAAGGAAATTTATCTCCCACAAATGTGAGAAAAAAGGCCTTCCAGAAAGTATATCTTACTCCTCAATTTTCCATTGCTAGAAGCTGTAGATCTGATGTAGAGCTATACTGTTTTCAGAACCATGGTCAGAGAAAGTGATGCTGAGGAGAGAGCTATATGACTTGGAGGAGAATTGAGGGTGTGTGGGTGTGTGTGTGTGTGTGTGTGTGTGTGTAGGGCTGGGGTTATTTGAGGAGGAAGAAGAATGGTGTTTACTTTTGAAAGGAATATTCTCCTTACTATTAGAGGTGAGGCATTTGACAACTGGCAGTTTTGGTTGATTTCAGAAAAATTAGTTAAATTTAGATTAAACTCAAAAGTTCAGTGCATGGCTATAATTTTCAGGTTCCTATTAATTTTGTGTGTTTCTGTCTTCTTCCTTCAGCTCTGCATTCTTTGTGTTATGGCTATATATTGGTCAGTTGTTCAGGCTCTCTTTCTATTTCTTTCTTTCTTTCTTTCTTTTTTTTTTTTTTTTTTTTTTTGTTAAGATGACTCATTTATTTATATCTCTGATTGCTACTCTCTGATGCTTTGTATCATCAACTCTTGATCATGTTTGATATTCTTAAGCATAATATCCATTTTTAAAGGTTCTGATGGAGCTATTCCTAATGTTATCTCCACCTAGTAATTTGGATTGTTCATTTAAGTTTCCCAGAATTTATAGATATGAACTGATACATTTATAATATACAGGGAAGAAACCTGACTTGTGCAGTTGCCTGGGAAATAATTTAAGGAGCATTTGGAGAAATGTCTGTTGGTCAGAAATGAAGACTATGTGAACTTAGATTGTAAATCCTAATCGATACAGGTTTAACATCTCTTAGTATTGTCATTCAGACAGCACTAAAATGTAGCATAGTAGAATAGCTAATTTATTAATTACGATGTGATTAGCAGGAATTTGTATGAGTGGCATTTTACAAAATATTAAATATTTATTAAGTACCTATCATATGCAAAGCACTATATTGGTCACTGAAGGAATAAAATGACAAAAGGATATTCCATGCTGTCAAGGAATTTATAGTAAAAAAGACAAGCCCCTAATATCTATAACTATAATATAATAGTGGCTTTGTAAGTATATAAGAGAAGTACAAATCAAATGCCACAGAAGTTTGAAAGATAAAGATGATTCCAAATCAGAGTATTAGTGAATTTTTAATGAAGAAGTAGATTCTAAACTTCCTCTAAGATGAGGAAGGGTGTTTCAGGTCTTTAGAAAAAAAGTTATGGAAGTAGGAAAAGAGAGAAGAATATCCCTTCTACTTTGAGTGAGAGAACACATAAAAAGATATAATGTGAAATAAATCTGGAAATTTAGATTGAAAATGATCACAAAGGTCCCAAAGTGCCAGACTAAGGAAAACATTTGAACTTTATCCAGTAGGGAACAGGGAACCAAGAAAGATTGGCAAAAATAGTCACATGAATTGAAATTGATCTGAAAATATTATATAGAATGAATTTAAAGGTCTGCCTTGTAATCAAATTGAGTAATAGGTAAATTCTTTAATAAAGATTAAAAATCATTTTACATAATAATTCTCCTTACACAAATTAGTCTTATAATAAGAATATGGCCATTACATTATTGTGTATCTATATTACAATAATTGTTATAGGAATGGAGTGGGGTGAAAAGATGCAAAAGAGTTTTCAGAAATGGGATCACTGAATCTAGCAAATGATATGGGGAATATAGAACAATAAGAAATAAAAAATGCCAGAGGTTTTGAATTTGAGTACTTATGGGAGTGGCAATGTCAAAATCCAAAATAGGGAAATCAGGAAGAGAAGGTTTCAGAGAAAAGAGAATTGTAGGGTGAATCCTGGGGAATTTATGGCTCATTAAGATCATGATAACAGTAACTAGCATCAAAACATGATAAGCACATAGAGTAATAGCAGCATCTTTATTTTCCTGAATATTAAGACTCCTATCTCAGAAGACACAAAATAATAATATTTATGTAGTGCCTTAAAGATTGTTCATTCATATTATCACATTTTATTCTTCAGCCATTGAGGTATATAGCAAGGAGGAGGAGGAGCAGGAAGAGGAAGTGGAAGAGGAGGAGAGGGAGGAAGATAGTGAATATGTGTGTCTGTGTATGAGAGAGAGAGAGAGAGAGAGAGAGAGAGAGAGAGAGAGAGAGAGAGAGAGAGAAAAGGAGGGAGGGAGATTCCCTACAGTTATGATGTCATGATTGATGTTTTAGGTCTGGGGATTTGAAATAAGCATGAAATGTTTGGTACAGAGACTAACACCTCAATGAGTTTTTTTTTTTTTTTCCTTTGTTGCTCACATGACATTTTTCTATAACTCTCTTATCAGGCCCTTAGAATTGCCTGTATATGTATATATGTGTACTTATCCCCTTACTAGATTGTAAATGCTGTGAAAGCAAGGGCTCAACATTTTCTTAACTTTTGACCAGTTTTCCCCTCTATCACAATACTGTATATACATTAGACACAAAAGTTTTACTACTGAATTAAATTACATCTTTATTGTATCCTTCAAGAAAAGAATCTCTTTTAGGTGAATAAATTAGTGGTCACGTTTCTACTAGGTAATGAACAAAAAAGTAGAAAAGAAAAAGAAAAGGGAAAGGAATAAAAGTAGTCAGAGGAACATTTTTTGTAATATAATTTCAGTTTGGACATCTTGGGTTTGATATCTTCAAATATAGGAGGTGTGTCACAAACCTTCTGAAAATCATAGATGACATAAGGTAATAGATTTTGAGCTACAAAGATGATAAAGATGATTAAATTTGTCTCTTATTTTATAGATGAGGAAGAAAGCAGAATTGGTATGAAAAGCAGAATTATATGAATTTCCTAAAGTCACAAAATAATAATTAGAAGAACAAGTATTTGAACATAGATCATTCTGCCTCTATATCAGCCAAGTTGGCCTCTAAATTTCTGGGAATGTAATTCAGAAATTTGGAAGAGAGGTTAACTCTATGCCTGGATGATAGGTTTGCCAATGTTTTCAGAATGTTCTACCAAAATTGGGCCCTGTATAGTCAGCAAACTTGTCCTGCATGCTTAGTTATCCCACCTATTATTTTCATATTCTGATCATGCTATCACATAGGACAATGACGGAGGGAATAGAAGAAACAAATGAGATACAATAGCAGTATGATCTTCAGTTCATTCTTTGACATTTGTTGGATTATGTTTTCCTATGATTTTAAAAGAAACACATATTGGAATTGATTTTTATTTTGCTACAAATGATCCCCAGCAATAGGAAAATATCTAAATAACAGCCTTAAGTTCAGCGTTTAATGTGGACCAAATTTTTCAACTAAATCAATCAGGGAAAGATAGCAAAATAAAGTTTTTTTGCAACTCCAAATAATGTTCATGTTTATTTTGAATATTTATTCAAATTAATAATCTAGTATAAAACATAAATCCTCTAGCTGATGATGAATATCAACTCATTTTTGAGATTAATTAAACAGAACTAAGAATTAGGAAAGCTAAGTGGATTGTAGTCTTGGCTCTACCAATTAATTCTGACTTTGGCTCAGTTATGTAATGTTTTCCTTTCTCTCATATATTAAAAGAGTCTTTGGGGCTAGATTGTCTCCTATGGTTTGAATCTTTTAATCTAACATATGCATATTCAATATATTTATTATAGTCATTTTAACAGAAAAAAATTCTTCCCATTCATGATTCATTCTCTTCTTTCCAACTCAGACTGCTTCATATTCATTTTCATATTGCTACTTCTATATTGGTTTTCCTTAACCTTGATGATTCTATGATATGTACATGTTATAATAATGCTTTTTCTGTTCTCAGATAGGCTTAATTCCAAAGTGGCCAGTCATTGACTTCTTTGCTTCCTCTCTGTTAAGTTTTTAAGTCCTTTATGATAAGGTTGAAGCAGATTCTTTCATCTGCCAGTGGCTTATTTAGGTCTCAGTACAGGCATTCCAGTCTTACAATTAACTTATTTTCTCATTTCATTTTTACAATTGACTGCTCAGTGGCAGCACTCAAATAATGCCCTATTTATATTTCCTGTTGATTTTTTTACAGAGGTCTGGCCCATTATGTCTGACAGACTTATTAAATCATTCATTAAATTCCAGGGAATTACGTTGGTCTATTCCTCAGTAATGTGAAAACTTACTTACCCCAGTGATTTGATCATTCTCATTGTGTATGTGTGTGTGTGTGTGTCCACATCACACAATGCAACTTGTCTTTGCCACAGTAATTCTGTTTCTTCTTTCTAGCTTTTGCAGAATGCTAATGGAAAAGGTCTTAGTGGAATTCAAAAAAAATCATCTTCTTAAACCTACTGATTTTTGTTGTTGTTTCTTGCCATTCATCCCTTCCTGGTAGTTCATCATTGAAGACACTTGTCAGAGTGAATTCACATTTAAATGTACAGGGCAAAACTGTTTCTGTCTCATTTCTTTGCTCTGTAGGAATGAAGAGAAATAATGTGGAGGACTAGGATCTGCCTTGGAGATGAATCATTCTACATTGTGCTCTGACTATATGTCACTATGAAATTTAGGAGAGCAAGATTTGATAAATATCTGTTCTATGTAAAAAAAAAAAAAGATCTATGAATAATGGGATTTTGCTCTAAGATGAGAAAACATAAAGTCTCTCTCTCTCTCTCCTCTCTGTCAGTTTTATCTATCAATGCAGCTTTCTCAATTCCCATCTGTGACGTAGTGGCAAAATTGTATGGGTCACTGAGGTGCTGAGAAGTTTAGAAGATCATTTGGTCAATTTCAGAGGAATGGATTGGATAGAAATTTTTTTGATTATAATTCTAGTATGCCACATTACCTCTATTTAAAAACAAACAAAACCAACCCTTACTAACCTCTCATATAGCATTTAATATCATTGACCCCTTCTTCTTTCCTCCTAAATTTTCATGAAAGCCTTTTTACATTATTTATTTCTTAATATCTAGTCCTTTTCAGCCTCCTTTTCTAAGTCATCATGAATTTTTTTAAATAACTTTTTATTGACAGAACCCATGCCAGCGTAATTTTTTACAACATTCTCCCTTGTACTCACTTCTGTTCCATTTTTCCCCTCCCTCCCTCCACCCCTCCCCCAGACAGCAAGCAGTCCTATACATGTTAAATAGGTTACAGTAGATCTTGGATACAATATATGTGTGCAGAACCAAACAGTTCTCTTGTTGCTCAGGGAGAATTGGATTCAGAAGGTAAAAATAACCCAGGAAGAAAAACAAAAATGCAAGCAGTTTACATTCATTTAACTAGTGTTCTTCCTTCGGGTGTAGCTGCTTCTGTCCATCCTTGATCAATTGACACTAAGTTAGATCTTCTCTTTGTCGAAGAAATCCACTTCCATCAGAATACATCCTCATATAGTATCATTGTTGAGGTATATAATGGTCTCCTGGTTCTGCTCATTTCGCTTAGCATCATTTCATGTAAGTCTCTCCAAGCCTCTCTGTATTCATCCTGTTAGTCATTTCTTACAGAACAATAATATTCCATAACATTCATATACCACAATTTACTCAACCATTCTCCAATGTCATGAATATTTTTTAACCTAAAACATCTATATCTATATTTTTTGCATCCTTTGTGTTTAGCTCAGTATCTGGCATATGGTAGGCTCTTAGTGAATGATTATTATTTAATTGATTGTTAGCCTGAAGAAAATTAATATTATTTCATATTAATCTGTAATGAAATCTTCTCTGTCAAAAATCTCTTTTAGTCTAACTCAAAAGAGATCTCTCTCATTATAGCTGAAGAATATAATTATTTTCAGCTCTGAAGGCATCTATCTGAGCAGAGACCTTTACTTTTGTTTACTATGTAAAGAAAAATCAGCTTGAACTCAATTCTTTCACAGGGACAGTTTCCTTTGACTTTGCTGTTTTCCTCATCAAAGATGAGGGTGATCTGATCTACAAAGACTAAGGAAGGGAGATTCTGATTAGGATAATTTTTCTAATCAGAGATTGGTAGAGGGAGCTATATCTCATGACCAGCTCACTGTTTTCTCTACCTTCTTCCTCAATAATGAAGTAATGGGAAGGATATGTATACCTCCTCATCAAAATGTCCTCTGTTGTCTTGTGTTTGTCAGGGAAGATTTCAATGATGTGCTGTTTGGAAGATAGACCTGGATTTAAATGGTTCTTTGATACTCACTTGACATTTTTGATCACTGAAAAAGATCAATGACTTCAATTTATTGGTTATTGCTTGCTTAACTAATAAATTGATTAATCATACCCAGGACCTTGTCTCTCAAAATTTCAATCAGCAGCAACTAAAGACTATATATTAAAAGTACTAATATACTTATATAAAGCTTGTAAATAAAGGGGTCCATGAGTTTGTCTTAAAAATATTTGGATCATTGTATTTTAAGAGTATTAGTCTCTTTTATGTTATAAACTTGACCAGACATCCAAAGGAGACCTTGACAGAAAAAAAATGAGCTTTCAACAAATGATCTCTTAATTTTTTTGTTGTCATTCCAATATTATGACTGTGTATGAAGAAGATGGTCACACAGCACTGAGGGCTATTTTGTATTTTTTTTATTATTATTGTGGATTACCCCAACTAAAATATTACCTAATGCTCAGACTTCCTATGCTGCACTTCTCCAAAATTAGCTAAGTAATCTTTAGATAGAAAATTTAGGTATTTTTTCCTGAGTTTGTACTCAAATTATTGGTAAAACTTGTCAGATCTGTTATTTTATTGCTGAAATATAAACAAAAACAAAGAACCCAAGGGTTCCTGCATGCCATAACAAAATGACCAAACAAGATTTTTTAGCAAAAGAATTAAACAGATAAAGCATGGAAATATTTAATTGATT
Source organism: Sarcophilus harrisii (assembly GCF_902635505.1). Lineage (NCBI taxonomy): Eukaryota > Metazoa > Chordata > Mammalia > Dasyuromorphia > Dasyuridae > Sarcophilus > Sarcophilus harrisii. The sequence goes on from NC_045431.1 coordinate 99,672,610, forward strand.
TATTTTTCCAAGACTCTCTCTGGATAGAAAGATTCTCCCAGGTGTACTTGGGGAAAATTTTCACCTTTCTGGCTAATGTCTCCATCTAGGAAACATGGGAAGTCCCATTCTCATACCACTTTTTCACCTTGAATAAAAGAGTTTGTATGTCAATGATAATAAACCAAATATATCAGAGAAATGTTAAAATAATGAAATGCCAATAAAACCAATAACCACAGCTGCAGCAACAGCAAATCCTGGAGCCTAACTTCATCCACTTGAAATAAGCTGAGCTCCTATAACTTTTCTTAGTACATTCATGCTATGGAGGTTCTCATAGTTACTCTCCCTTGTCCTGAAATTTCTATTATTTGTGTTCTTATGTCTCAGTAGATATCCACCAATAGACTTGTATGTTGCATAGCTTATGTTAGCTATCTATCTTAGTTTACCTTGGTGGAACTCAATTTTTACTCCACATACTACTCTCTACTTTTGCAGTCCCAGTCCAAAGGATTCTCAAGTGATGGCTTGCCTGAGTCCAAGCTCTACCATGAGCATGGAATTTAGTCACAAGTTCTCAATTGAAATACCAGTTCTTCTTATTTGCCATGTAGTCTCCAAAAAAGTCACTTGATTTCTCTTTTTGCCTATTTCTCCCTATCTACATAATGATATAATGAAGATGATTGGTTTAGGGGGTCTGAAAAGCATCATCTAGCTTTCAGTCTTAAGATTCTGTAAATTAACTAGGTGACTCATTTACAGGTTGGCTAAGTGAATTAGAATGTTATCTAATTTAACTAGACTTCAGTTTTTAATGAAACCAGGGAAGGAGGCAGCAGGGAGAAAGAAGTCCAGACATAGAGGAAACCATTAAAAAGGCACAGGAGTTAGAAAAAGGAACATTATGTCTGAGAAACAACAAGAAATCCATTGTCTTGGTATGTACACAAGTCTAAGAAGACTGGAATCAGGAAGAGGCGAGGTTGTGAAGAGCTTCTGTATCTATGCAATTATGGTATAATAAGTAACCTTTCAATCAAATCAATTCAACAAATATTTATTTAGTGCTTACAGTGGGCAAGATGATATTCTGAGTACTGATTTTTCTGTTTCTGTCTCTATCTCTATCAGTCTATCTGTCTCTGTCTCTCTTTCTCTGCTTCTGTGTCAGTCTCTCTCTCTCACTGTCTCTGTGTCTGTCTGTCTCTCCTTTTCGGTCTCTCTGTCTCTCCCCTCCCCCACTGAAATCAATACTGCCTTAAAGAGACTTAAAGTTCCTTTCCAATCCCAGGATTTTCTCTTGTATATTAAGAGATAAGTCAAACTTAAGAATTGGATTGGAGGCATGCCAGGAACCTGATTTTTAGAAAGGATGTGTTTTTAAAATTGCTTTTTGTGTACCTGGGTTAATGCATTAATATTTAATAACATGGAACATTAGTTCAGATTTCTTTATAGTTATTAGCAAATAAAACCTGTCAGACTTTCTTTAAAGTCACACTAAACCCTCCTGAAGAGTCAACTGACAGTATTTGTCCTGGGAAATATAAGGGGGAGGGGGAGGAGATTTGGGGAATAAATCAGTCATGTTATGAAAAATTAATCCCCAAATGTCAAATACTTAATCCTTTGATGAAAATAAACAAACAAAAACTTTTCTCTCTACAGATATTTAGTATTTCAAGATTGCTTACTGTTTTGATTTGGTATTCACATAGATAATAATTTCTATTGTGCCCAAGCACTCTATTCAGACCCCTTGGGCCTGATTCTCACTTAATGAGTGCTGAAACACACGATATAGAATGAAGGCAGGTTGTTCGATAAATGGTTTCGTCTATGGAATGAGATATGTGAGAATTCACAAGAGCAGATGTCCAGATACATCTGATGCCTCCCAAATAGGATTGTGTAGTGAAAAAGCAAAGTGATCTCTGGATGATAATAATAATAATCTCCCTTTATTGAGCACTTTTCTCAAAGGATCCCAAAGTGATTTACAGAAATTATCTCATTAATGCACATAATACTCCTGTGAAGTTGGTAAATGACAAATCCTTATTTTGAGAAACAAAACAAAACACAAGCAAAGTCAATGGTAAGTGATATGACCTTAAAAGTTTGTTTAGAAAATGAATTTGGTTGCATTGGGTTATATAGTATAGCTGCAACCCAATGTCCTTCAAATTTTATTAAATCATTGTCATTCAAATATCACCCTGTGGTGACAGAAGAACCCAAAGTAAAGAAGTCAGTGGTCACTGTACTCTTTCTAATGATTCTTTGAAAAAATCCTTAAATTTCACATAATCAAATACTAATTAAGTGTGACAATGGTCAAGTCTTATAAATTCCTTAGACTTCAATTAATCCTATAGAAAATGTGATATTTATATTTCTACCACCTCACAGAATTTTTCTGAGAAATATTTTTAAAAATCTAAATGTGCTATAGGGAGATAATCATAGGATCTTATGCTGAGACCTTGAAAGAACCTTAGAAATCATGACAGGAGAGATTTGGGACCAGCATTACCTTGGCTATCATAGAATCACAGTTTTAGAATTAAAAAAGATTTGATCACAACACAGCAATTTCACTTCCTTTACTGCTGTTTGTTTGAATTTTATTTTCTTTTTCATTTTTTTTCTTTTTGATCTGATTCTTCTTATGCAGCAAGATAATTATATAAATATATGTGCCAATATTGGATTTACATATATTTTTACCATGTTTAACATATATTGGATTACTTGTCATGTAGGAGAGGGAGTGGGAGGAAGGAGGGGAATTGGAACACAAGGTTTTGTAAGGGTCAATGGTAAAAAAAAAATTATCCTTACATATATTTTGAAAATAAAAAGATTCAACAAAAATGATAACATTAATTGGTGGGGAAAAAAAAGAATTAAAGCTCTCCAGGGCTATCTAATTCTACATTTTCATTTTATAGTTAAAAAAATTGGGGCTGCTTCAGCAGCAAGCTGTGAGATCTCTAGCACAACTATAGAAGGCAAATTGTGAGCCCCTGAAACTCAGTATAACAGGTAGGACTAGACCAGGACAACCCAGTACAGTGGAAAAACCTGCAGTGCCCCAGGCCCCAGTATAGTGGAAAGTAGTGAGAGATCCTGTCACCAAGCAAAAGAAAAAACAAGTTTGAGACAATCTCCCAAAGTGTCCTAGGAGCAAAGTTCCTTTTAAAAATGAGCAAAAAAAGCAAAAAAAAAAAAATTTTGTCCATAGATAGCCAGAATGATGACAAAGAAGATCATATCACAAACCCAGAAGAGGACAATGGCAAAATATCTATATGTGAAGTCTCATAGGAGGATTTTGAATTGGTCTCAAGCTCAAAAGGTTCTCTTGGAAGAGCTCAAAAAACTTCTAAATAGAGAGATAGAAAAAATATAGAAAACAAATGAGAGGTATGCAGAAGAATCATGAAACTTTTGGGGAAAAAAGTTGAAGATTTTAGTAAAGGAAGTACAGAAATTAACTGAATAAACAACTCTTTAAAAATAAATTAGGTGAAATGAGAAATAATACTGAAGAAAACAACTCCATAAAAAAATAGAATTGGAAACCTGGGCCAAGGGAGTTTAAAAGCATCAGAGGTGAGATTTAGATCCATGTCCTCTGACTCCAGAGCCTTCCATTCTGCCATCCTAAATGCTTTAAATGTGTCAAAATTCTTCATTTTACTAATAATAGAATTGAAGGCCAGAAAATTAAGTGGCTTGCTTAAAGTTACACAGGCTATATAACACCAGAACCAGGATATGAAGCACTATTATCTGACTCCAAATTCATAATCCTTTCCAGCTTTCCATCTCTCTATTCCTTTACTTTTCCTTCTCCCTCTGTCTCTCCTGACCTTTCCTTTCCAGTCCTGTCATCTCCCTTTCCCTCTACTAGAAGCTGGAAATTGAGTGGATGCTCATTAGTTAGGGAATGGCTGAATAAATTATGGCACATGAATGTAATGGAATATTATTGTTTTATATTATTATATATTCAGCAGGATGGTTTTAGAAAAGTCTGGAAAAACTTACATGAATTTATGCTGAGTGAAGTGAGCAGAACCAACATTGTACACAGTAACTATAAGATTATGATAATCAATGGTGATGGACTTGGCTTTTCTCAACAATATGGTGGGATTCATGACAATTCCAACAGATTTGGTATTGAAGAAGTCATCCTCATTTGCACAGCTACTGAGAGAAATCTCCAGATTTTTCTCCAGATTGAATGTGGATTGAAGTACGATGTTTTTTTTTAACCTTTTTTTTTTTTTTCTTGTCTTTTTTCCCCTTTTGGTCTGAATTTTCTTGTACAACATGATAAATATGAAAATATGTTTAAAAGGATCACATAAATTTAATCTATATTAAATTACTTATTGTTTTGGGAGGATAAGAGAGAGAGGGAAAAACATTTGGAATGCAAAATCTTACAAAAATGAATGTTGAAAACTATCTTTAAAGTAGTACTGAAAAAAAAAGACACTGTGGGCATACTAGTAAAGTATTTTATAATTTATGCTCTAGAAAAGCTTACAAACTTTTTGAGATTACCAGATTATATGCAATAAAACAACTATATGTGCATTTAATACATAGATTATAAAACTAATAAAGTGCTGAATTTAATATTAATACATCAATATAGTTTTAAAATGTGTGCTATATGATAAACATTGGGCTAGTTGCTAGAGATGCAAAATCTGAGAAAAAAAACTGGTTTCTAAAATCTTACTCTCCCATTAGTGCTACTACTTGTAATGAAAGAGACCTCTTTGAGAGGTCCTTTGAGGAAAGAGACCTCAATGAAGTCTTTGCTTATTCAAATCAAAGACTTATTTAAATCAATCAATTGAGGACTTTTTCATTAGTGCTACAAAAGAAGTGTGAATAAATGTTCAACATTAAGCATGGATCAGGTGAGTTCTCTTAACAATTCATGGTACCATGAGCCTGTGAGTTTTATTATTTGTTAACTTTCTTCACTTTTGAGGACATACTACCAATGACTGCCTTCTTTTTACATTTAATTGTAGACCAGACCTCATACTATGCTGATTAACCAAAATGCCTTGGTTTTCTTCAGGTAATTTCTGTGTTTCCAAAATGCCTTGAGTTTTCTTCAGATAATTTCTGTGCTTCCTTTTCCAAACTCTCCTGCAAAGCTCTCATTTCCTTTTTGCATTTTTCTTCTAACTCTCTTTTAAGATTCTTTTTGAATTATTCTAAGAGAGCCTTGTGAGATGGAAACCAACTCTCATCACCTTTTGAGGCTTCATCTAGAGTCTTTTTGTCTTTAGTGTCCTTAAGGTTTGAGGTCTGTTCTTTGCTGTTTCCATCAAACCTATCTGTAGTCAGAGCTCTTTACTTTTTTGCTCATTTTTAAAGGTTGCAGACTGCTCTTAGGGCAAAGGGGAGATTGTCCTAAACTTCTTGTAGAGGTGATAGCAGGTTCACACTGCCTTGTGGAAGTGTTCCTCCTTATGCTGGGGGCCAAATCCTCATTATTTGCCTTCTGTAGTTGTGTTGGAGGTGTCACAGCTAGTCTACTGATCTATTGGGCTTCTGAACTAGGACAGAGTAGCCAATACTGCTATATTTTGGCTAAGAACTTCCCAGTAGATCATAAACTTGTTTTATTTAATGCTTTGATAGCTCTATGTCAAAACAGTTGGTTTATTTATATAAAATTTAAAAAAATATTATTTTAAGGAGGCTTTACCAGTTAGCCAAAGAGGTCAGTAACCAAAAAATGGGAAGCTGGAATTGGATGTAAAAACTGGAAGTGGGAGGGGCTGCTCTGTCCCAGAATGCTACTGTAGGGAGGAAGAAAGAATAAATTATGACTAATTTGATGAGAATAATAAACTCCAAAATCATTATCATGTTCTGTGTTATAATTAGTGAAATGGGGAAAAAGACCTTATGGGTACTACTATTTTCTGTAGCTCAAAGGGGCAGAGGAAAAATAATGAGTAATCATTGAGTCAACAAACATTTACAGGTCTCTTATTAACTGCCAGGAACAGGTAGCAGTACATATTTTTACTTTTTCCAGGCTAATCTAACTAAACCAGACACCCAAATTCACTGAAACAGAAGAGCTTCAATAGTCTTTTTGAACGTGTTAGAAAAAAACTGCTATATATTATTAGGTAAAATACATTTTTACTTAACAAAATGGATTTCCTAAAAATCTCCAAGTGCTTCAATGTGATATTTTTCAGTTATATGATTTCCTATATTTCTTCCCCCAAATAAGAACTCTAGACAAAGATAACAAGATATAAATACATGTATTTGGCTGAGTTTTGAAATGATATAGAAAATGAGTCAGAGAGATAGGGAATCTGTTCCAGATGGCAGGAGCACAAAGGAGAAGGGCATCAAGAGAAATGAGGTCAAGAATGATACCAAGATTATAGACAATATAGGTAAATGGGAAATTTGATTTGAAAACGTAATGGAGATGGAGCTAGGCTTGATGATACAGTTTCTTTGCCTGTTATCCCAGGCAAGGAATTGTTCTTTGAAGCATTCATCTGCAGAAAACTAAACTGAGGTCAAAAGTTTAATTTCCCTGATAAGGAGAGGGGACAGATAAGACAGAGGCATTAAATCTATTAAGAGATATGAAAAGTTGAATTTTATGGCTAAGACTATTAGACAAGTTTAAAGAGAAAGATTAGTTGTAAACTCCTCCACCTCAAATCTGAAAACCCTCAAGATTTTCTTCAGCCCCTTTAATAGCTTTCATCTAGTCATTCAAGTTTGAAACCTTGAATTCATCCTCCTATCTTCTCTCCCTTTTATTCCATATTAATTTTGTCTTTAAATCCTGTCAATTCTATCATCCTTATATATTTCTCCTTTCACTTCCCTCTTCTCTAAATCTCCCAGCAATTACCTTAGTCTAAATGTCATTTATCTTACCTCTTTCCAGAATTAATTGTAAAGGTCTCTTACTTGCTTTCCTATTCTCTAATTTCTCTTTCTTCCAGTCCACCATTCATTACAATGCCTGATTAATTTTTCTTATGCATATATCTGAACACCTCACTTCCCTACTCAAGACTTCAATTTCTCCCTATTAGCTGCTTAACATAATCCCATTTCTTTGACTGAGCACCTAAAGCTTTCTAAAATCTAATCTTTCTTTACAAAACAAAAAACTTATCTCATAATACCTCCCTTCAGAACTCTCCTCTCCAAAGTCTATTAGCTTTTCATTAAACACATTCTGCTTTCTTTGCTTCTGTGATTGTTTATGTCCCTGCCTCTTTGAATGGATTTCCCATTTTTTCAAACCCAATTATCCATCTTGGCTTTCTTAAAAGCACATCAAGGCAAGTATCCACTCTGTGCCAGTTACTTTGTCAAGCACTAAAGGAAAGAAGAAAGGGAAAAGATAGTTTCTGCTATGAAGGTACTTTCAATCTAATAGGGAAGACAGTATACAAGGCAACAATGTACAAACAATATACATACAGAATAAACTGGAGAGAGAGAGAGAGAGAGAGAGAGAGAGAGAGAGAGAGAGAGAGAGACTGACTGAGACTGGAAGGGAGGGAGGACAAGAATAAATTGGATCATTTCACAGAAGAAGCACAAGTAAATTCAAATGCCAAGTATTTTTCCCTCATTTTTACCAGCCAGAATTAATTCACTATCACCAAATGAATTCAGTTAATATGTTTCTTATTTTTTTAAATTAACTTGCAGACACATTTTATTTTTCCTAGTAAATTCCAATATAATAAGCATTTTTAAATCGGCTACATGTGAAAAATATTGTACTAGGTCCTATAGTCATAAAGAAAAGGGGAACCAACTGATGTTGCTCTTAAGGAAAATATATTCTCCCTATAGATTGGGGTGTTTTTGTTTGTTTTCTTAAGTTAATTTTCTTCAATTAATAAAATTTAACTTTTTCTTCCCACCTTTTCCATGGGAAAATAGAGTAAAATCCCTGTTATAAACCTGTAGAGTTTGTAGAGTAAAACAAAGAAAAAAAAAATTACCTCATTGACCATGTTATAGTTTCTGCTCCTTTGACCAGTTCAGATGAGAGTGAGGTTAAAGTATCATTTGCTCCTCCTTCCTGGTTTGCATAAATATCTACTTGTGTACACTGATTGTATGAGGTTTTCTCTTCTTTCCTCTCTGTGTTACCCTGAAAGCGAATTCTTCTATTATCTTTTCATTCTCTTTTTAAGATCAGAAAACCATGACATAACTATTTTCATGCCCTTTGTATAATTAGATTCCCTCTAGGATGCCTGATGATGACAACATTATGATGGATGACAACATCCAATCATATTTAATATTCTAGCTTACTCCTTTGTGATTGCTACCTCTTATTTCCCTTTATGTATTTCTCTTGAGTCCTGCTTACACTCCAGAATTTCTATTTTTTTTTTAAATCAAGAATGCTTGGGAACACTATATTTCCTTAAAGGTCTATCCCTTCCCTTTGCCTCTACAGCATAGCACTTCTTTCTTTCTTTCTTTCTTTCTTTTTTTTTCTGGGCATGCTTGCATTTTATGTTTTGTTGTTGTTGTTGTTGTTGTTGTTGTTGTTGTTGTTGTTGTTGTTCAATTATTTTCAGTCATGCCTGACTCTTATTGATCCTATTTGGGGTTTTCTTGGCAGAAATACTGGAACGGTCTTCCATTTCCTTCATTAGCTCATTAATCATATGACAAAACTGTGGTCAAGTGACTTGCCTAGCGTCACACAGCTAGTAAAGTGTCTCTGAACTCTGAGTCCAGAGCTCCACATAGCTCTTATCTTCTATAGTATCAGATTTAAAACTCCATTAATTAAGTGAATATGAATGGTTGTGGGTGCTAACTAATATTTGATTCAGAATATATTCCCTCATTTCTTGAATTTTTTTCCTGGCCAATATATATATATATGTACATAGATAAATAGATCTAGATCTAGATAGAAATATAGATAGGTAGAGTTAGATATAGATTGATAGATAATAGATACATAGATAGATATAACTTAGCTTGCTTATTCCTTCTTGTTGAATGTAGTCACTGGGTTCCATTTTAATTTTAAGGAAGATTTTTACTTAAAGTTTTATGCTTCTTGTGCTAAGCTGTTAATTCACTTTCTAATTCTCTCTTCCAATGTTCTCATTTCTTTTCTAATTTTTCCTCTAAAAATCAACTCCCATAAAAATAAACTCATTTTACCTCTTCAAGGATTTCTTGTTGAATTTATGCTCTATTTGTGGTTTTTATGACGTTTTTAAATGTTTTGGAATCATTCTCTTTTTTAAAATTTGTGTCTTGAGAGTCCATATGACTAATAAATTTTTTATGGTTTTGTGATCTTTTAATTTTTTGCTTATTTTCCCCACCAAATTACTGACATTCAATTTTATTTTATGGTCATTATTTGCGCATTTCTGAAAGAAATGTCTAGGATAGTCTGTCTTCCTGTTACTTTCTTAGGGTATTGAGTGTTGATTCTTCTAGAAGCTCAAGAAGAACCAAGCCTTGGTACTTGCAAATTTTTAGTGGTCCAAAAATTGCCTTAACTAAAGGCAAAATCTAATTTCTGTCCTCCTGGTTTGAACTCTGCAAGTTCCTGACCTGGATTTGGGTCTGAGCAATTCATTTGTGGGATTGCTCTCATTGAAATTTTAGTATAGCACCATTTGACTAAACTGGCATCAGTCAACTAAAAAGTTCTGCTTGTTTAAAATTAAAGAAATGTAGCACTTTTAAAAAATATAGGTTTCTTGCCCTGGTTATTCTGCTTTTCTCCTATGGTTAGAACCATTGCAGGTTATTACTTGCTTGAGACTGATGCTGTCTTAAGACAGCCTGTAATACATGAGCATTCCTTATTCTGGAACAAAACCCCTAGATCTAGGTATCTTCCTCTATTAGCCCTAGGTTTGAGTTGTGCATAAAAGAGCTGCAACTTAGCATGTTTTTCTATTCTGTGAAAAAATATCTCTTTTTTCTCTAATGCACAGCCCTTTCCTTTTCTAAAATGATTGGTGCAAGTGTTCCTGAAGAGGACCTCTACTCCCACTTTCCATAGACTTCTCTGTCTCTTTTTGCTGAATTGTACTAGGAACCAAAAGAAAAATACTTATTGTGATTTTATTTTTGAATTTCTGGACCAGACTTTATCTAGTGAATTTTTTTCGATTGGTTTAGAGGGGTTATGGGGAAAGTGTAAGCTCTATTGTGCTTCTTGCTACACTACTATTTTGATTCCACCTTCTCTTCTAGTTAGTTGTAAACTCATTAAAGACAGGTGCTTTTAATGGTTTTCATGTTCTCAGAGCACTGAGGTAAGTGCCTTAATAGACAGTCAGTAATATTTTTATTGATTTGAGGGGAGGTTATGGTACAGCATACAAACATGATAAAAATTTTTCCTTTTTTATTCCAGAGAGGGTCACAATTGAAGCAGATAACTATACTCAGAAGTATGCTTGATATGGTAAAAATTAGAAAACTGACAACAGCAAAATAAATGTAAGTTGACAGGGAATTTTATTTCTTCAGAGAAAAGCATTGACATAAAGAATAAAATGTAGATCCAGAAATCTGTATATTACAAGTATCTTAGAGCAGAATGTTTTTTCATGACTAGGGCATAAACCTAATAGCATGGTACAATAGAAAGCATAATAGCTTTGTAGTTATGAGGCTTGAGTTCAAATATCATCCTCTGTTTCCTTAAATGTTACTTAATCTCCATGGAGTTCTGCTTCCACATCTGCAAAATGAGGAGGCAATACAATAGAGTATGTGAAACAACTTCTTGCTCTAGACTTAGGATTCTATTAAAAATTCTAGAAATAAATTCAAATATGGAGATTCTGGCCATAGAAATTCTGAAGGTTTGAGTGAGATAAAGAAGTGGATGATATAGTGCTAAGCTAAGACATGACAATTCCAGGGCAATGAATTGGAGGGAAAAGGAGAAGGTATACTGACTAGTGGCAAAAAAGGGAGCTATTAATGAAGTATCCCCAGATATATAAGCTTTTGACAAAAGGTTAACACTAGAAGACTTCTGCCTCTGCTCCAGCATCCTTCAGAAACTGGCAATATCTCCAGTCTTCTCCACTTGATGAGTTTCTCCTCCAAACCTTCATTTCATAAGATACCCATTCAACTTATGCTCATTTCAAATATAGAAATTCATAGCACCTGTAATTTCTCTTTCATCTTGTACTCAAAGGGATATACATCCTTCTTCTTTCATATTTTGTGGTCTCTTTTATGTGTTGTTATTCTTAGCTAAAATGTAAACTGCCTTTCTTCTTGCTCATATTTGTATTTTTATCATCTAAAGCAATGTTTCAAACATAGTAAGTACTTAATAAATATGGTATCTGTCTATACTTATACAGTATAAATAGTCTGCTCACATGAGCACTTCTTGCTCATTGGTATATTTCTATTACATATACTAGGCTGTGATACCAATGTGCCTCTGTGGTCCTGTACAAGTAATCAATCAATCAAGTTCTTATTCAGCATGTACAGCCACTGGGTTATGCATTAAGGATACAAAGCCAAAAATAAAATGGTTTCTTATCTCAGTTTGAGTAGTTAAGAAAAAGCTACAGGGGTAGCTTTTCATCAACTCCTCATTATTCTTACAATACTATATCTATATTTTCTTTTATTTTCACTCCTTGTCTAGTGTAGAATTATGAATGATACATGATCTCTTTTTTGGCCCTTTCCCTTCCTTCTCTTCATTTATTACTTAATTTATTCAATTTCACTCAGGTCATATCTTAAATATATATTGTTGTAGAAGTATTAATCAGGCATAATATATGATGTACATTTCATTCAATACAAGGAATCTAGCTAAAATCAAGATAGAAAATCATTTTAAGATTTTAATTATTTCCTTCCTTTTCTAGATTTACTTTTAAGTAAATTTATGTACACACACATATATACTTTTTAAGTTTATATATATATGTGTGAGATATATATATATATATATACATAAAATTTTACATTTTTTAAAATTTTGAGTTCCAAATTTTTCCTTTTTCTACATGCACAAAACATTGAGTAAGTAAACAATATGATACCCATTGTATAAAGGAAATCATGAAAAATACATTGCTATAACAGATAGTGTATTAAATATCTTTTATTTGTTGTTTATATTTTATTTTGTTTAATTTATAGAATTGTAATATCGAAATAAGCATATTCAGTTCTTTGAGTACTTATTGGGAAAGACTATGACTTGTAGCAATAAATGGTGTAGAATATTTTAAGCTTAGAATGTAGGAGGCAAAAAACACATGTAGACAGATTGGCCAACCAAGCAAGTGGTGAAAGGGGTACAGCAGAAAACATGGCAACAGAAGATGGACTGGTGAACAAATACAGAGAGAAGCAGAGACTCTCACTCATGTAGTTATGGATTAGATTTGTAGTAAAATGGACCTTATGGAAAAAAAAACTGAGGGGTATTAATTTGAGGAATTGTTTTTATAAGGATTTTTTTTTGGGGGGGACAAACTGACACTGATATTTATCACTTTGTGATTAGTTCATTAAACTATCCAAATAATCTCAAAATTGTCAACAAAACATTAACATGTTTACATCTCAAAATTATAAGCATCTAAATTTTGCTGGTTTTACTGTATATACCTTTAACTTGTCTGAGATTTATATAACATAGAACCAGCAATGTCTAGATAGCTTCTGATGATTCAACATATTATAGTATGTCCTATTAAATTCCTTTTATGATTCAAACATGATACTGAAACTTAAACCATGAAGATCTAGATCAAAGAAAGAAAGCTATAAACAAATGTTCATCATGAATATTGATGCAAGAATTTAAAATAAAACATTAGTAAGGAGAATAAAACAAAATATTACCAGGATCATGCACTATTACCAGGTGGGATTTATACCAGGAATGCAGAGCTGTTCAGTTTTAGCAAAGTTCTCAGCATAATTGACCATATCAATGGTGAAAGCAACAAAAATCATATGACAATATCAACAAATGCAGAAAAAACCTTTGACAAAATACAATACTTATTACTATTAAAAACACTAGAAAGCACAGTCGTATGCAGTACCTTTCTTTAAATGATAATTAGTATTTATTTAAAACTAAGAGCAATCTGTAATGGGAATAAACTTGAAGCCTTCCCAATAAGATCAGAAGTAAAAACAAAATCATTATCATTATTCATTGTCATATGAGAAATGTTAACTATAGTAGTAAGATAGGGAAAAGAGATTAAAAGGAAAAGAGATAAAAATGAATAAATGAAACTATCACTTTTTGTAGATGATATGATGGTATACTTAAAGAACCCTATATAATCTACTAAAAACTAATTGAAACAATTAACAACGTTAGTCAATTTGCAAAATATAAAATAAATCTATATAAAGCATCAGTATTTTATATACCAACAAAATCAAGTAGTTAAAGATAAAACAATTCAATTTAAAATAAGTGTAGACAACATAAAATACTTGGGAATGTACTTGCCAAGACAAAGTCATTATATGAACACAATTTGCAAACATTTCAAATAAATAAAGAAAATATAATATTTCAAGAAACATTACTTGTTAATGGGTAGATATACTCAGTATAATTAAAATGATAATTCTGCCTAAATTGATTTACTTATTCAGTACCTTATCTATTAAAGTAACAAAGAATTATTTTATAGAACCTAAAAAAAAGCAATATTCATCTGGAAGAACAAAAGGTTATGAATATCAAGGGAATCATTAAAAAAAATTAAGGAAGGAAACCCAGCAGTATCTGTTTTCAAACTATATTACAAAGTTGTAATCTTTGAAATAATCTGGTACCATAACAAATAGAGTTGTCAACCAGTAGAATAGATTAGATACACAATATACAGTAGTAAATGATGTTATATACCTAGTGTTGATAAGTCCAAAGATCCAAGCTTTTGGGGTAAAAAGTCAACTTTTACCAAAAATTGCTGGACTAACTGGAATGTAGTTTTGGTGAAAATAGGCAGAGATAAACAATTCACATCTTATACTAAGATGAGGCCAAAATGGATAAATGATTTAGACATAAAGTATGATATCATAAGTAAATTAGGATAAGTCAACATACAAAAGAAAACTGGAAGGGGAAGTTGGGAAACATAAAGAGTATCATACTTTGTGAAACTGAAACCAAGCTGAGCTGCAGATGGAAATTAGAGTTCAAAAGAAGCAAGAACTAAGAGCTGCATATACCCCACAACAGTCTCACAAGAAGTGGATAGAGCTTCGTTCTAAGAAAATCTTGAGTTCATAAATTAGGCTGAAAGAATACAGACAAAAAAATCTCATTGTAAATGTGCAGATAGAGACTATTAAAACCCAAACTCAGAAGACAAGAATGACTCCAAAGTCTCTACAATGCTCAAAGAAAAAAAAAAAACTTGAACACAAATTCAAGTAAAATATCAGAAAGACATGAAAAAGAGTTTAAAAATTTTAAATTGTAATGAGAACATAAAAGAAAAAAATTTAAATAAAATTATGTAGGAAAGAAAAAATTAAATTTAATAGCCTAGTATGCAAAACACACAAAAAATTTATCAAAGCAAAAGATTATGAAAATTACAATGGACTTAATAGAAGTCAAATATAGGAACATAATGTAAACAGTATAACAATTTTGTTAATGGTTAATGTTAATGGTTGTAATGTTAAATGGTTAATTATATATATATATTAACAATAAATAGTGACTGACACTATGACCTTAGGCTGTCACTCAAACTGTGCTTTTGGATACATGAACATGTTTGGCAGCTCACAACTCTCAACCTCTGGGCCAAAAGCCATGGAAGAAGGGGTCAGGATAGTGAGGACCAGCTTTTTTTTTTTTTTTTTTTTTTTTTTAAACTGAAAATCCCAGTCACTTTATCTTTGTAAAGTTTATTTGTGGAAGTGGGCATTGTGGAAGTAGGTTGAATTTTGTGAATTATTGTGAAAATGGGATCATTTTTTTCCCCTTTCATGTTTCTTAAGGAAAGAATTAAGTAGAAGCAAATTGACATTCTGTATCATGCTGAAAATGTTTCCTAAATATATCAGTTGTGTTGAAGTAAATTCATGTTTTCAAAAAAATAGGTTGCAGTAAAAACTGAATGCATTATTTTAAATATATTTGACTAGGAAATTGGTTCAAGAAGTGAAAATTTAAGAATCACTGGATTTTCTGAAAGTCATGATTAAAATAAAGATTAGATATCATATTACAAGAATAATGAAAAAAAAAATAGATTACCTAAAAGCAGAGGGGAAAATTTAAAATAGAAAGTATACAGCAGAAAGTCCAAATAAAAAACTTCCAGAAATTCCATGTCTGAAATACGGAACTTCTAGGGCTAATTAAAATAACAACAACAATACCATTCCAAAAGGCCAGAAAAAAAAATTCAATTTCTGAAGAGCTATCACATTCAGGATCATGCAAGAGTTAGCAGTTAATAACCTAAAGGAAGGAAGATCATAGAACATGATAATCCTAAAGTCAAAAGATATAGCAGTTAACAACAACAACAACAAAACAAAAACAAAAACATAACCAAGGTTCTAAGGAAAGAGTAAGAGTCAATAATCAATAACAAAAATATTCACTATGCAATGAGGAGGTCCTGGTTCATGGATTAACACTGTTCTGTAGTGGATCTATCATTAAGGTCATGTGATTTGCTCTAACAAAATGCAGTGTCATTTAAATATGAATGAAATAGGCAGATTGAGTAATAGAAAGGGCTTGGTAAAGGGATGAGTAGTTACTAGACAAAGAAGCAAGAAATTCAAATGTATGTCAAAGAATGAGCTTTGACAATTCTTTAGTGTTCTGAGAAAAAAAGTTGCTGAATTAAGCATGCTTCAAAGATCTGAGAAAGGAGTTTCTCATTTGTTCATGCAAAATTGGAAAACTTGAATTTAGTAACTGGGAAATGTTAACAAACCAGAACTTTATAATTATGCAACAAGTGCACTTTATCTAATTATGGCTTAGCAACGTGAGGAGAGGTCTTTTGCAAAGAGAAGCTAGTTGATGAACCAAGATGATAATGAGGAAAAAGAAAGTAATGCAGAATTTTGTCATAAAAAGGCAGATTTATCACTTATTACTTGTCAAGTTTAGTTGGTCAAGGCAAAGGTGATGTTTTCTCTCAACTGCCACCTGCTGATAAAAGGATAGAAGAGATATGGGAAGGATAACATTTATTTACTGCCACTTGCTGTTGAAAAGGGGAAGATGAGAAATTAAAAAAAAAAAAAAAAAGATATTTCTCTTTAATGTTACCTGCTGGAAAATGGAGGATACTACAAAGAAGCAAAGTTTGGTTTTGTCAGACTTAGAATCAGAATCATTGATTTTTCCTAAAAGTTCCTAAACAGATTGTTGTGAGGATAAAATGAAAAAATATTTGTAAAGTACTTGGCACATAGTAGGTGCTATAGAAATGTTAGTTATTGTTGTTGTTCCTGCTGGTGTTATTATTATTATTGGGGAACAAGATAAACTGAAGACATCACTGAAGTAACACAAGATAACTCATCCAGCTGAGCTAATTATGTGTTTTTAATTATTGATTAATTGACCTAACAGTCAGCATGGCATAATTCAGCTAGATCGACAAACGTCTACTTTCATTAGGGAACTTTTATGGACAGTTCTTGTGACAGAAAGATTATATTCAATTTTGTATTTCAAACTGTGTCAATGCCTGAGGAAATACCAAAATCTATAATTCCAGTGTTAGTTGCCCTGGCCATATGTATTGCCTACACATGTGCCTCATGACCCTGGAATCTTAATATGTATCTTTTCTGCTCATGGTCACTATGTTCATTAGAATATAAAATATAAACATGTTTTATGAGTGTATAAACATGTTCAGATGAGTGGAATATTATGTAAATATTATGCATTTTCATTATATGTCAATTGCAATTGATTTAATGTAATGGATGATGTGTTATTAGGAAATGTAGAATAGAGCATCATGAGTTACAGTATTCGTAGGAAGTGTCAAAGTAACAAGATTTGACACTAGGGCCCTTTAGAGCAAAGAATCCTTCTTTCTGGAGAAAATCTAGCCTACCAAGGAGAGAAAAAAGTGAATCATGAGGAGAAAAAGTGAATGCCTCAATTGTGAGGAGAGGAAGGGATATGCTACAAAATAGTAGAGGATATTGGTAAGGTTGATGTGATTAAATAAACTATCAGTGTTATGAATAGAGAAAAGTAAAACAGAGCAGGAGTTATGACCTGATCTAATGTAAATAGGAGTAGAGTAACTAGATTTATAAAGAAAAAAGTAGAGTAGTTATGATGAAATCAAAGAAGATGTTAAGAAGCAATGATAGGATAAAAGTTAAATAGAGGAATATCTGAGTCCTGAATATGGAAGCAGAAAGCTAGGAATATAATAGTATTGTATAGAATAGAAAAAAAACAGTATAATAACTAACTTATTTTAAGCTTAGGAGCAATGTGATTGTTTCTAATCTCCACTTAGTTTTCTCCTCTTTAGATTTCAGGGTTAATTTTAGATGAAAACTTCGAATTTATTCCTAGTCTTCCCTAACATCCAGTTAGGAAAATTCTTAACATTTAAGCAGACATTGGGCTCTCTGTTACAATTTGCATCTATATCTCTACTTAACAGCAGGATCTTTGTTGTTGGGGCAAAATTCAATTTACAGAAAATGTTTCAGTAATAAAGCAACATATATAGTATTGTGTCTGTGGATAGACAGGTGGCAGGAGCAGAAATTAAGCCAAAACCGCTTTTTCCTTTGGGCTTCCCTAAACTTCGGTCTTCTGTTCCTAGAGGCCTATCTCCAGACTCTGCAGGATCATTCTACTCCATATATCCCTTCTCTGTCACAAATCTTTCTTCCATTTGTTCCTCAAAGGTAATTTGAAATATCATGCTTGTTTCATTCTCTCAAATTCAGATCCCTAAAATCTCCCCTTTTAATTCCTTTTATAAAAATTTCTTAAAAAACTTACTAAGTTTTTGATTGATTCAATGAAATAGAGAAGCCCTTTATCTGACTGATATAGTCAATCAATATATATTCTTTCCTACTAAAAGTAACTATTTTTATTGGGTGCTATATGTGGAGCCTAAGCATTGCATAAAAATCCTTGCTTGGCTGAGTTAAAGTGATGGTTCAGGACACTAGACTTATAAAAATGATGGACTGGTGGGCAAAGTGCTTATGTGTATATCAAAACATACATTTAATTCCTTATAAAAAAGGAATTGGAAAAGATTCTGAACTGAGTAGTTAACTATTTTGGAAAAGACCTACCTGATATACTATCTATGAAGACTTAGAAAAAGTGATAGATCTGGATAAAGGAAACTTATAAGAGGATAGTGGCCTAATTCTGGAAGAATTTTGGGGTTTCAAATCCAAATCCACACTGTTTTTCATAGGAAAAAAGAATTCAGTAATATTAAGCAGCAGTCACTTTGCTTGGTTTTGATTCTATGAATATCTTAACTTCCTAGCACAAACATCACTAGAAATCTCATTATTAGGAAGGTGAGGACATGTCCAGTCTCCTTTTTCCTTTGATTAGAAAACTAGAGAGCAAAGCAACAACATCAACAACAATTTCCAAAGCTTCTCTTTATAGAAAGCTAAGAATTTCAAGTCTTTGTTTCCCACCAATCCTACTTTGCTTAGTTTTACATCCAAGAACATCATACCCATTTCCATACACTGGGTACCCTCTGACCTTCTCACTCCTCATTCCCCTCAAAAAAAAAAAACACAAAAAAAGAAACACCCCTACTTTTTTTTGTCTGTTGTCTTCTCTCATTAGACTGTAAAATCCTTGAGCAATTGGGAATTATGATATATAAATGTAATAGAATATTATTTTTGTATTAGAAATCATGAGCATGCCTAAAAAAATTTACATGAACTAATGCTGAGTGAAGTGAGTAGAACCAATAAAACATTGAACTAACAATTTAATTTTCTTCTTTTCTCTTTCTAACTAAATTAACTAAAGGTTTATCTATTTTGTTGGCTTTTTCATAAAAACAGCTTAGTTTTGTTTATAATTCAATAGGTTTTTTTTTAACTTACAATTTTATTAATCTGTCCTTTTATTTTCAGAATTTCAAATTTGGTATTTAATTTGGGGTGGTTAATTTGTTTTTTTTTTCCTAACTTTTTAGCTGCATGCTCAATTCATTGATTTTTGCTTTCTCTGTTTTATGCAAGTAAGCATCTAGAGATAAAAACAAAAAACAAAAAAGCAAAAAACAAAACATTCCCTAAGAGATACTTTGATTGCATCCCATAAATTTTGGTATGATGTCTCATTATTGCCATTCTCTTGGATGAAATTATTGATTGTGTCTATGATTTGTTGTTTCATTCACTCTTTCTATAGGATCAGATTATTTAGTTTCCAATTAATTTTTGGTCTATTTTCCCCTGGACCTTCATTACATGTAATTTTGATTACATCATAATCTGGAAAAGATGCATTTACTATTTCTGCCTTTCTGCATTTGATTTTGAGGCTTTTCAACTCATATATGGTCAATTTTGTGTGTAGGTTCCATGAACCACTGAGAAAAGAAAAAAGTATAGTTCTTTCTGTTTCCATTCAATTTTCTCCAAAGGCCTATCATGCCTAACTTTTCTAAAATTCTATTTATCACCTTAACTTCTTTCTTATTTATTTTGTTGTTCAATTTATTTAGTTCTGAGAGAGCAAGCTTGTATAGTTTTGATGTTTACTTCTCCTCTATAAATTTAGATATTATGCCACTTGGTGCATATGTTTAGTTTTGATATTACTTCATTATCTTTGGTACTCTTTAGGAAGATATAGTTTCCTTCCTTAGCTCTTTTGATTAGATATATTTTTGTTTTTGCTTGATCTGAGATCATGATTGCTACCCTGTTTTTTTAACTTTTTATGCTTCTCTTACCTTCTGTGTTTGGAGATCAAATTTTCTGCTCAGCGTTGATCTTTTTGTAAGAAATAAATGTAATTCACCTGTATCATTGAATGTCCATCTTTGTCTCTGAAAGATAATGTTCAGTTTTTCTGGATAGTTGATTCTTGGCTGCAATCCAAGTTCCTTTGCTTTTCTGAATGCCAGATTCCAGGTCCTTTGATCTTTTAAAGTGGAAGCTGCCAGGACCTGAATAATCCTGATTGTTGCTCCTCAATATTTGAATTGTTTCTTTTTGGCTGCTTATAATATTTTCTCCTTGATCTGATAATTCTGAAATTTAGCTATGATATTCCTTGGACTTTTTATTTTGGAGTCTCTTTCAGGAGGTGATAGGTGAATTCTTTCAATGGCTATTTTACCTTATGATTCTAGGACATCAGGGCTGTTTTCCTTGATGATTTCCTGAAAGATGATGTCTAGGGTCTTTTTACATCATGGTTTTCAGGAAGTCCAATAATTTTTAAATTGTCTCTCCTAGATCTATTTTTCAGGACAGTTGTTTTTCCAATAAGTTATTTTACATTTTCTTCTGTTTTTTTTTCTTTTTATTGGTTTTGTTTGACTGAGTTTTGATGTCTGAATGAGTCATTCATTTCCATTTGTTCAATTCTAATTTTTAGTGAATTATTTTCTTCAGTTACCTTTTTGAGCTCCTTTTGAATTTGGCTAATTGAAATTTTAAATATAGTTGTTTTGTTCAATGGATTTTTCCCCCTCATTTCACAAATTCTGTTTTTCAAGGAGTTGTTTTATTTTTCCATTTTGTCAAACTTATTTTGTAAGGCATTATATGCTTTTTCGATTTCAGTAAATCTATTTTGTAAGGAGTTTTCTTCAAATAATTTCTGTGTTTCTTTTTCTAAACTCTCCTGTAATGTTCTCAATTCCTTTCCCCATTTTTCCTTTTAACTCTCTATTAAGAACCTTTTTGAATTCTTCCAAGAGAGCCTTGTAAGATGGGAACCAACCCATATTGCCCTTTGGGGCTTCATCTGGGGATGATTTGCTTTTAGTGTCCTCAGGGTTTGAGGTATCTTCTTCTCTTTCTACATAAAAACTAACTACAGTCATAGGTTTTTTGTTTTTTGTTTTTATTTTTTTGCTCATTTTTTTTAAAAAAAGGTTGAGGCCTCTCTTAGGACAAAGGGAAGATTGTCCTAAACTTCCTTTAGAGGCAACAGTGGCTTTAGGCTATCCTGGGTCTCGGCTGCTGACTAAAAGTACTGGCTGGGCGTGGCCATGTCCCATATTTTTCTAGGGTTCAGAGGTTCACTATTTGCCTTTTGTGTTTGCATTGAATGTCTCACAGAGTAATTTATTGATTACTGGCTTGTAACCAGGACAGAGTAGCCAATGCTGCTGTATTTTGCCTAAGACCCTCCCAGTTGATTCTCCAGTGCTTGGAGACCACACAGCTCTGGGCCCCTTCATTACACCTGTGCCCTGCTTCCCCCTGCCTCCCCATGCCAGATTAAAACAAACCTTTTCTGAAGTGTTTCCAAAATATTTTTTGCTGGAAATTTTTTAAACTCCAAATATTTGTGGGTTCTGTTGGTGTTGATCTAAGGGACATCAGGAAGATCTCAGATTAAGGTATGCCTCCTCCACTATCTTGGTTCTTCCCTCTCCCCCCAAAAAACATTGTTCATAGCAATAGCAAGATTATGTGATGAATGATTTGGATGGACTTGGATTTTTTTTTAACAGGGAGGTGATTTAGGCCACTTTTAATAGAGTTGTGATGGAGAGAGCCATCTGCATCCAGAAGGAGGACTGTACAAACTGAATGTGAATTACAACATAGTATTTTCACCTTTTTTTATTGCTGTTTGCTTTTGGTTTTTTCTTTCTCATATTTTTCCATTTTTTTGTATTATAACTTTTTATTGATAGAGCCCATGCCTGGGTAGTTTTTTTTTTTTTTTTTTTTTACACAACATAATCTCTTGCACTCACTTCTGTTCTGATTTTTCCCCTCCCTCCCTTCACCACATCCCCCAGATGGCAAGCAGTCCTATGCAAGTTAAATATGTCACAGTGTATCCTAGATACAATATATGTGTGCAGAACCGAACAGTTCACTTGTTATACAGGAAGAATTGGATTCAGAAGGTAAAAATTACCTGGGAAGAAAGACAAAAATGCAAGCAGTTTACATTCATTTCCCAGTGTTCTTTCTTTGGGTATAGCTGCTTCTGTCCATCCTTGATCAATTGAAACTGAGTTAGATCTCTTTGTCAAAGAAATCCACTTCCATCAGAATACATCCTCATATAGTATCGTTGTTGAGGTATATAATGATCTCCTGGTTCTGCTCATTTCACTTAGCATCAGTTCATGTAAGTCTCTCCAAGCCTCTCTATATTCATCCTGCTGGTCATTTCTTACAGAACAATAATATTCCATAACATTCATATACCAAAATTTACCAAACCATCCAATTGATGGGCATCCATTCATTTTCCAGCTTCTAGCCACTACAAACAGGGCTGCCACAAACATTTTGGCACATACGGGTCCCTTTCCCTTCTTTAGCATCTCGTTGGGGTATAAGCCCAGTAGTAGCACTGCTGGATCAAAGGGTATGCACAGTTTGATAACTTTTTGAGCATAGTTTCAAATTGTTCTCCAGAATGGCTGGATGTGTTCACATTTCTTTGTCATTTTTTTCCTTTTTGATCTAATTTTTCTTGTGCTACATGATAAATTTAGAAATGTGTTTAGAAGAATTACATATGTTTAACCTCTATTGAATTACTTCTTGTCTAGGGGAGGGGAGTGAGGGGAAGGAAGGGGAAAACATTTGAAACAAGATTTAGCAAGGATGAATGTTGAAAATTATCTTTTCATGCATTTTGAAAATAAAAAGCTACTATTAAATTTTTTTAAAAATAGAGTATAAACTCCTTGAGTAGCCGCATCTTTCTTTTTTTTTTTTAAATTTGTATCTCCATGGCTTGTAACAATGTCTCTGGCATATAGCAAACATTTTTAAATGCTTTTTTGGCCATTGAGGAAAAAAGCAGATATAACTAAAAAAAAGAAAAAGGGACAAATTTGTTTAGGAAATGATTGATTTTGGTGAGCATTTTGCAGCTCAAGGTAGTTGATATGTTCTCCTACTGGAGATCACTTCTTAATTAGAGAGGAACCTATTATTATCCCCAACTTTTTTTTTTTTAATAGCCTTTTATCTACAGGATATATACATGGGTAACTTCACGGCACCAACAATTGCCAAACCTCTTGTTCCAATCCCCCACCTCCTACCCCCCCACCCCCTCCCCCAGATGGCAGGATGACCAGTAGATGAAATATATTAAAACATAACAGATCACAATAAGTATACATGACCAAAGCCACTTTGCTGTAAAAAGAACCAGACTCTGAAAACTGCACAATCAGCCTGTGAAGGAAATCAAAAAATGCATTGTGCATAAATATGGTTAAATTCTTAATGGTTTTTGTCATCCCCAGGTTCTTTTTTTGGCAAGATTCAGTTCATTACTGCTCCATTAGAAATGATTTGGTTGATCTCGTTCTGAGGATGGCCTGATCCATCAGAACTGGTCATCATCTGTTTGTTGGGTATATAATGATCTCCTGGTCCTTTTTCCTCCAGCATCAGTTCATGTAAGTCTCTCCAGGCTTTTTCTGGGTTATCCTGTTGGTCATTTCTTACAGAACGTAATATTCCATAATTTTCATACAAATTTATTCAACCATTCTCCAACTATGGACATCCATTCGTTTCAGTTTTACCACCAAAAGGGCCCACAAACATTCTGCACATACGGTCCCTTCCTTCTTTATAATCTTTTGGGATATAATCCCGTTAACCCTTGGATCAAAGGGTATGCACAGTTTGATAACGACATGTTCAAACTACTCTCAAAATGGTTGGATTGTTCCAACTCCACCAACAAGATCAATTTTTTTTCCCCTCCCTCCAACTCATTTATTTTTCCCTTCATCTTAGCCAATCACGGTGTGTGTTATCTTAGAGTTGTCTTAATTTGCATTTCTTGTTAATAATGACTTGGAGCATCTTTTCATATGACTAAAATGTTTCAATTTCTACATCGGGTTCTATTCATATCCTTTGACCATTTTTCAATTGGAGAATGGCGATTTTTATAAATTAGGTTAATTCTCTATATATTTTTGGAAATGGGGCCTTTATCAAATTTGACTGTAAAAATATTTTTCCCAGTTTATTGCTTCCCTTCTAATCTTGTCTCTTGTTTTTTTGTGCAAAACTTTTTCAGTTTAGTAAGTCGAAATTTTCTATTTTGGATAATATCTCTAGTTCTTGGTCTAAAGACCTTCCCCCTTGGTCTGAAGGTAAACTATCCTATGTTCCTCTAATTTTTTTTCATTCTTTATCCCTGGTCCTGAAATTTGCCTTATCTTGGTGTGGCTTAAGTTGGATCAATCCTAGTTTCCCATATTAGTTTCCAATTTTAAAATTTTTATCAAACAGTAAGTTCTTATCCCAAAAGCTGGGATCTTGGGGTTTCAAAACTAGGTGGCTATTTTGTTGACTGTTTTTGTCCTTGAACCTAATCTATTCCCGATCAACTAATCTATTCCTTAGCCAATCCAAATAGTTTTTCTGCTTCTATAATATAATTTTTAGATCTTAAGCTAAGCCACCTCATTTGTTTTCAAATTCCCTTGAAATTCTTGACCTTTTGTTTTCCATATTTGAACTTTGTTGTTTTTTTTTCTAGGTCATTAAAAATAGTTTTTGGGACTCGTTGGTATGGCCTAAATAAATAGATTAGTTTCAAATTTTCATCTTATTTGCTCCCTATCCAAGGCATTTAATATTTTCAATTGGTTAGATCAGACTTAATTTGTGTGAAAGTGGTCTGTAATTTTGCTCATAAAGTTTCTGATTTTCCCTTGGCAGATAGATTCCTAAATATTTTATATTATCAGTAGTTACTTTAAATGGAATTTCTCTTTGTAACTCTGCTTTGGATTTTGTTGTATATAAGAATGCTGATGACTTATGTGGGTTTTTTCCACAACTTTGCTAAAGTTGTGGATTATTTCTAATAACTTTTGCAAATTTCTGGGGTTCTCTAAGTATACCATCATGTCATCGGCAAAAGGTAAATTTGGCTTCCTCATTGCCTATTCTTATTCCTTTAATCTCTTTCCATTTTTCTATAGCTAGCGTTTCTAATCAATTTAAATAGTAACGGTGATATGGGCAACCTTTTTCCTCCAGATCTTGTTGGGAATGGTTGCAGTTTGTCTCCATTAATATGATGCTTACGTGGTTTTAAATAGATGCTGCTGATTATTTTAAGGAAAGGTCCAATTCCTATACTCTCAAGTGTTTTTTAATAAAGGAATGGATTTATTTTATCAAATGCTTTTTATCTATTGAGATGATCATGGTTTTTTAATTTATTATTAACATGGAATTATTTGATAGTTTTCTAATAGAACCAGCCCTGCATTCCTGGTATAAATCCTACTTGATCATGGTTATTATCTTGGGATGATTTTCTGATTTTTGTAATATCTTTTAAGATTTTAGCATCAAATCATTAGGAGATTGGTCTATAATTTTCCTTCTCTGTTTTTCAATACCTGGTTTATATCAGTACCATTCTGTGTCATAGAAGGGAATTTGGTAGGACTCCTTCATTCTATTCATCAAATAATTTATATACATTGGGGCCAATTGTTCTTTAAATGTTTGGTAAAATTCACATTAAATCCATCTGGTCCTGGGGATTTTCTTAGGGAGTTGTTTAATTCCTGTTCTTTTCTTTTTAAATGGGACTATTCAAACAATTCTTTCTCTGTTAGTCTAAGTCTATATTTTTGGGAGTATCATCCATTTCACTTAGGTTATCAAATTTTGGCATAAAGTTAGCAAAATAACTCCTTTTATTTCTCTCATTTTCCTCTTCATTGGTGGAAAGTTCTCCTTTTCATTTTAAGACTATAATTTCATTTTCCTCCCTCCTTTTCTAATCAATTTGGCATCTATTTTATTGGCTTTTCATGGGAAAACTCTTAGTTTTATTAATTAGTTCAATGTTTTTTACTTTCAATATTTTTAATTTCCCTTTTAATTTAAATTTCAATTTAGTATTTATTGGGGGTTTTAATTTGGTCTTTTTAGTTTTTTAGTTTCAAGCCCAATTCATTAATCTTTTCTTTCTCTTTTTTATTCAAGTAACCTCTAAGGTAAAATTCCCTCTTTTACCCTTTTGGCCATCCCACAAATTTTTATGATGTCTATCATTTCATTATCTTAATTTGAAATTATTAATTTATTTAATTTTCTTCCCCAATCATTCTTTAAGATGAGTTGTTTAGTTTTTCAATTACTTTTGGTCTTTTCCCTAACTTTTTGTTGAATGTAGTTTTTTGCATCGATCTGAAAAGAAAGCATTTACTATTTCTGCTTTCTTGCCTTTAATTTTGGGTCTTTATGTCCTAATATTGTAATTTTGAATAGGTTCCATGAACTGCTGAGAAGAAAGTATTTCCTTTCTATCTCCATTCAATTTCTCAAAATCCAACAACCTAATTTTTCTAATATTCTATTTACTTCTTTAATTTTTTCTTATTTGTTTGTGGTTTGTTTGCTAATTCAATTTCAAAGGTTGGGATCTCCTACTTTACAGTTTTGTTTTTTTTCTTTTGAACTCTTCTTCTCCCTTTGGAAGTTGGTGCCATACCATTGGTGCTTTTTTAATTTGATTTGCTTCGTTGTTTATGCCCCTTTGGGATGGTTTCCTTCATATCTCTTTTAATTGATCAATTTTCTTTTTGTGATCTGGATAAGGTGGCTACCCTCTTTTTTGATTCACCTGAAGCATAATGATTTTTAAACCCTTTACCTTTCTTATTATCCCCTGCTTTAAATGTGTTTCTTGTAAACAACATATTGAGTTTCTGACTTTTGTCCAGTGTGCTATCTCCCCTCTTTTGGGAGTTCATCCCATTCACATTTACGTTAGAATTACTAAATCTGTTTTCCTGTCCTTAACCCCAGATTGTGCTTTACTTATTTTGCCTCCCCACCCTCCCCCCTTTTTAAACATGTACCCCTCTTCTTCACGATACTTATCCTCTTTATAATCCCTTCCTCCCCCCCTTTGGTCTTTCCCCTTCCTTCCCTTATTACTCTTTTCTTTCCTTTTTCTCCCCCTTTTTTAATGGGCGGAAATTTTCTTAAAACAAATGTCAATTATTTTTTTTCTTTGGGCAACTCTGATGGAGTAAATTCACACAATGTTCCTCCCCTCTCTAAATTCCCTAATTGATAAGTTTCCTTTGCCTCTTTGTGGGATGTGGTTTCCCTCTTTTTTATCCCTCCTTCCCACCTTTTTATCATCCCTTTTCCATTCTCTTCCCTTTTTATTTATATCATACAATAAATTATACATGTATTCTTTTGTATATCCACAACGAATAATTCTCAAAGTTATTTTTACCTTTTCTGCATTTTATTCTATGGTTGGAATCAAATTTTTTGTTTTAGTTCTGGTTTTCTTCAGAAACAAATGGAATTCATTTTTCATTAAATTCCATCTTCTTCCCTGGAGAAAATGCTCACACTGGGTAGTTTATTCTTGGCTGCATCTCAAGTTCTTGTGCCTTTCGGAATTCATATTTAGGCCTTCTTTCCTTTTTGGCAGCCAGTCTTGGGGGTCCCTTTTGTGGCCCTCATATTTAAATGGTTTCTTTTTGGCTGCTTGTAAAATTTTTCCTTAATCATGTTCGAAATTTTACAATTTCCTTGGGGTTTTATTTTGGGTTTTCTTTCAGAAGGTGTTCGATAATTCTTTACCTATTTTAAGTTCTATTTTGGGCAGTTTCTTTGTGATTTCTTGTAAAATAGTATCAGGCTCTTTTTTTCATCATAGTTTTCGGAAGGGTCAATAATCCTCAGTTATTCTCCTAGTTATTTTCCAAGTCTTCGTTTTTGCAAAGTAATTCATGGTTTTTCAGTTTGTCATTTTTTTTTTGTTATGTTCTTGCTGTCTCAATGAATCATTAGTTTCTATTTGTTCAGTTCTAATTTTTAAAATTTTTTTTCTTGTTTTTTACTTCTTTCTGTATATGTCCAATTGAGTTTTTGAATGTATTGTTTTGGTCTGGGAATTTTTTCCATTTCAC
This sequence comes from Sarcophilus harrisii, assembly GCF_902635505.1. NCBI lineage: Eukaryota > Metazoa > Chordata > Mammalia > Dasyuromorphia > Dasyuridae > Sarcophilus > Sarcophilus harrisii. Next base: position 99,700,827 of record NC_045431.1, read on the forward strand.
TAATTTTTTTTTAGTGAATTATTTTTTTCAATTCACAGATCCTACTTTCTTGCGTTTTCTTTGTCTTTTTCCAATTCCCGGATCCTACTTTCCAGGTTCTTTGTCTTTTCCATTCAAATCTACTTTCTAGTGAATTCTTTTTTTTTCAATTCTCAATTCTTACTTTCCTAGTTTTTACTTTTCAATTCATTTCAGGAAGTTGTTGCCTCCTTTAAGGCCCTTTCTTTTTTCCCCATTTTTTCTTCTCTTTTGGACTTTGGTCTCTTCTATGGAGCATCATGTAAGGAGGACAGTCTGATGCATTTTTTGCTGTTTGGGTCTCTTCAGGTTTGCTGACCTGCTCTTTTTCTGCATGAAAGGCTGTCATTTTCTTTTCATCTTTTTATTCATGTTTTAAAGTTTGGGTGTTTCTCTAGGCAAGGGGTTACCACTTCCTCTGCAGAGCAGGGAAAGATGTAAACCTTTCCGCTCGAGGTAGGGGTTTGGGGAGTCTTCCCTTCCCCCCAACAGGAAGTGCATTCAGCACTGGTTGAGAAATAAACTGTTATAGGGCTGGTGGGTTGGATTGCCCTCAGCTAAAGAACTAAGGGGGTGAAAGTGTCCTGCCCCAGGGGGCCTCTTGTGGGACTGTATTTAAGTGACCGGACCCGGACCACGGACCACAGACCCGGGCGACCGCGACTGCGGCCGCCGCAAACTCTGCCCCATGTTCTGCCCAAGCAAATCGCCCTGGAAAAGCTCTATGGCCCAAAGGAGCTCCCCACTGTGCAGATTGGGGCTAACCGGGCTGCGTCCTCCTGCCGTGCAGGTCACAACTCCCCAAGGAAAAGCCCTCTCGGGTTGGGGCTGTGCCTTTGCTGAGATCTGTGCCTTCACCCTGGGTTTGAGACTCTGGAATTTCTCTCCCCCTTCGCCGATCCCCCCTGGCCCCGGAACCAACCTTTTTTGGCGGACTGCGATTTTCTTCCTCCGGTGAGTTGTTCTACTTCTTATCTTTACGAATTGTAGCAGTCAAGACTATTTTTGAGGCTCGATATAATATTGATAAAGAGGGTAAGAGAAGAGCTTAGAAAGTCGCGTGTATCTTCTCCGCCATCTTGGCTCCTCCCCCTGTCCCCAACTTTTTAAGCCCAAACCTCAAGTTAATAGAACTTTGGGGGCAGTATCATCAAGGAAATTGAAGTTGGGCAGAAGTGAAGTAGGAGAAGATCTGAAATGTGTCTTGCTTCTGAACACTACTATTGAAAGAAGCATTCATACCTGAGCCACACTTAAAGCAAGTAGTGGCAGGAAGATATTGAGACTTGGAGGTAATGAATATATCTAGAGACAAACAATGGAGAATGCCCTTGGGAGAACTGAGCAGATGTAGCATGAAAAAGATGAACCAGTGGATGTAAGAGCAAAGGACCCTTTAACCCCTCCCTACTCAGGTCATCTTTAGAATCCAAGGACTGCCTGAGACTATGATTAAACTAATTTGTCAGTGCTAGTTTGAGTTTGGCATCCATAGGCACAACAACCATCTGAGATAATAACAAAAGTAAACTTTGGTTTGTGCAGATATGGGATGGGAGTATATATGTGGTGTTCCCCTCTCCACAGGAAATTTTAAGGTTGGGACAGAACTGAAGGGAACTTGCTCACACCTAGAGTATACTGGTCACAAGATAATTCTTTTCTTTCCTTTTGCTAAGGTCTAATCTAAAAATATCCAATGAAGCTGGAGCTGTAACAGGGACTTTCTACTGTACTTTTTGGGAAGAAACCCTATCCCCACTCATTTTCCTTTTAGTGAGTTATTCTAAGTCCTGATTTATATCATTGTCAATTTTGGAGATGAAAATTCTCACACTGAAATTTTTAGTCTGATATAATGAACTTGTTCTAGCCAGCTCCCAAATGTGCCCCTTTTTATAAGATTATTCATACACATTAGTTTGATGGATTGCTAGACAATCATTTTGATCAGTAACCTATCTACTTTAATCTAAATGATGACTAAAATAACAGCTGAAATCCTCTTTATAGCCAAATTAGGTCTGCTGTAGACTTTGAATCATGGAAAGTTTTTGAGGGTTAAAGTGATGTTCTGATATCAACTAGTACAACCAGTACTTGAGTAGGAATCTCCTCTTGAATAAACTTATGAAGTGGTCTTGCAACTTAGGCGTGGCAGAGCATGCCTATAATGTTTGATTATCAAGGGATCACTTGAGTTGGGTGTTTTGAGTTAGAAAAGGGTTAAAAACCCATTGTATGTATATCTAGTACAAATATAATGAGCCTCTGAGATGAAGATAAGGCACCATATTGTCTAAGGAGGTAGGAGAGAAACAGAGAAAGTCAAATCTTCTATGTCAGTCAGCATGGTCCATGAGTGATTACCATGGTTCCAGCCTGGGCAGATGAAAGCCAGCTGTCTCAAAAAAAAAACTCAACAATCAGCCAGCCAAATAGATAGACAAACAAAGTGAGAAGTGTCATCTAGCCTTTATTTGAAGACAGCTAGTGATGCAAAACTTAGTGCTTTCTAAGACAAGCACATTTTACTTTTAATCACCCATCCCTCATATCAAGCTAAAACCTTGAACTTCTACCTCATTTGGGCTTCTTTCACTCTCAGAAACCAAATGACAAATGTCGATCAATGTTTTATGTGAAAACTTTCCAAATAATTGAAAGAAACTAAATCTTTTCCAGGTGAAAAAATTCCTAGATTCCTCAACCCATGACTCTTGAATATTTTTAAAAATTTTACTCCTATTCCAGGTATGCTCTTTTGGGTATACTTTAATTGGTTTTGGTGATGGTTCATTGTAGCAGTTAGAAAATAAATAAAAAGAATAAATTCGGTGACAATTTATTAAATAGCTTGGGAGAAAATATTAGCTCAATTTTACTCAGTGAACAGTTTTCCTATATATGCAAACTCACTTATTTCTCTCAAATTGCTTATATTGCCCTTGAAGTAAGTGGTTTATACATGCCCCAAAATACACCAGGTTTTTTGGACAATCTAGTGTAATTGCTATTGAAATAGCAGTGTATTCTGACAGTTCTAAGAGCCATAGTGTATATTCATTTCATGTTGCTTAACTCCCAAATAACTAAAATAACAACATTCATGAACACTGAAATCTAGCTTATAAATCTGAGACTGAGTAAGATTTTGTAAGTCAGTACTTCCAAATGTAATGTATTATTTAGAAGAGATTGGTGGGCATATGAGCTGAAAAGCATTCCTTGGGAAACACAGAGAAGAATTACAGATTAGGCAACGTCTCTAAACAGTAATATTAGCACCAATAATTCTAATAACTGACATTTATGTAGCACTTTAAAGTTTGCACTTTATGTACATTATTTCTTCTTAGTCTCACAACAGTTCTCTGTACATAACATGATATTTGTTACAAGGATGGCTCCCTGAATAGGGGAAGGGAAGTGATATCTTTGGAAAGGAAGATTACATAAAATAAAAGGCAGAATGAATCAGGAAAAATATTTTTAAGTAATGGAAAAATAATGTTAGGCAATTACATATGATGCCATTATCTAAAATGTGATCTTACTAGTCCATTTCTATAATAGAGTTAATGAAGTCATCAAAACTGAGAACTGACAATGAAGAAACTGGGATTCTTGAATGATAGAGAAGTATATTTAGTTGATTGGGCAATGCCAAAGTATGGAAAGGAGAAGATGAGTATGAAGAAATTTGAAAATCACTTATGAAAGTTGATAAATATCCTAGAAATTAATAGGAAATTGAAACATAACTGGGGAAGAGGGTGGTATGGACGAATGGTATTGACTTCAAAGGTCCATTATTGAGTGGTAGTAGAATAGTATTCTGAGAACATATTTGGAAAATAGTAGACACATTTCATGAAAAAAAAAAATAAACACAATAAACAAAACCCAGAGCTCTGGACTCATGCTGACAAGAGTCCACAAAAATGTACTTATAAAAGTTCAACAACTAGCTCTCTGGGGGAAAACATACAGAGAATACATTTTAAAATTTAATATGCATTATTTAAATTTTGTTGATCGTTTTCTTACATCTTTACACTCCACAAAACAATATATAAAAACATGGTTGCTAAAGTGTTGACCAATTTCCAGGGTATAAATTCTCATATTGAAAATTTAAAAACAGTACATGAGTTTAGATAGGAGCTGGCTTTTAACATAGTACCAGAACTCAGGCAACTATCCATTTACATGTAGCTTCTCCCTCCATCACTACTCCCTTCTTCTCACCCTGGTGTCCTCTCCCTCAGATACAGGTGATTCCCTGAAACTCCATGTAAGGATAGTCCTCAGGAAAATTTTGTTGCATTCCCTCAAGACTTTACTCTTAAAGTGTCCCATCATTTTGTTTTCAATCATTTTCAGGGTGTCTGAATCTTTGTAATCCCATTTGTGGTTTTCTTGGCAAAGATACTGAGTTTGCCATTTGCTTCTCCAGTTCATTTTACAGATCAGATGAGTTAACTGAGGCAAACAGAGAGAAGTGACTTGTCCAGGGTCTCACATTTGATAAGTTTGTGAGGTCATATTAGAATTCAGGAAGATGAGTCCATCTGACTTCAGACCAAGCTTCTATCCACTGTGACACCTAGCTGCCCTATATGGCATTATGTTCTCCCTATTTCCCTTTCACTTTTAGCTTCCTTTGGGTATTGTTTCTCCACATTATATGTAAACTCTTTGAGTTTGGTGATTCTATTTTTTCTTGTATTTGTATTCCTAGCATTTAGCACAGTGTCTTGTGTGTAGTAAGGACTTAATAAATGCTTTGCTGAGAATCTTCTCTGAGATGAGAATCTCATCTTCATCTATAACATAATGGATGAAGACAAAACCACCTCACAAGTTTTTGGTCAAGCTTAAATGTGATGCTATATTTAAAAGTCCTTTATAGATTGTAAAGGACTATATAAATTTGAGTTGTCATTATCATTTTTATTAGAAAACAATTTGATCATTTTGTTAATAATAAACATCATTTGTTTTGCATAACTTTACATGTGCCTTCTCAATAGGGAGAGGAGGTAGAGAGGGAAGAAGGGAGAAAATCTGGAACTCACAGTTTTAAAAACAAATGTTAAAAATTGTTTTACATGAAACTGGGTAAAAATAAAATATTACATATAAAAATAAGAAACACCACTTTTAAAGTTTATTTTGTACTTCCTGGGTAGGAGCACACTGATCCTTCTCTCCTCTCTTAGACTCAGCACATATGACAAGCAAAGCAAAAGCTTCCTCGGGAGAAGTCTGGGAAATGATGAGGATTATTCAAGGAAAGGCAGATTTCAGAAAGTAAGAAAGTGGTAGTAATAGTAATCATGGTTGTCAGGAGTTTGCTCACAGTGCAATGACCTTTTCATATTGTGGATGCAAAATATTGGAATGTCATACTAATATATAACTGAAATTAAAAAAGACAGCTGTAATTTACCTAGGTTTCTTCACTTTAAAGACTACTAGCTGTTGTTCAAAGCAAATTAGCCTACATGTCATTGCTTAGCATACCTTCTTAGGTATCAGAAGGTACTACTATATTCTTAATCATTTTTATTAAAATCTCCGTGATGTACAATTCTTTTATAATATTACACAAGTTCTTGTAACAATATGAATGATTAATATTCTATCATAAAAATGTCTTTGAATTGTTTTTCTTTTCTGTTTGATAATCACTCTGTTCTTATTTTGTAATTTTAATTCAGGCCTTCCAGGACAAGAGTTCTTAATATGGAATCCATAATGTGGGATAGATTTCATGGCATCCACGAACTTGGATGGGGATCATGGATTTTTATTTTCATGAACATCTACTTGAAAATTTGCATTTCGCTTAATATTTTAAAAACAAAATTTTGAAAAAGGGTTTGTAGAATTGCCCATAAGGTATCAGTGGGGATCATGACACATAATAAATTAAGAACCCTTGGTCTACTGAAACAATTTCTAAAAGGAAGGGTCTTCACTAAAGTGCACAAACCCCAGACTTTTCATGACTGACTGGAAAATGCAGTTGATATAAATTGACATCCTTACTGGGCAGCTGGGAAAACAGATGTTTAACTAATAAAAATATTATTTAGGCTATATAGTACAATGGAAAAAGTATTGGTTCTAGAGCCAGAAGACATGAGTTTCAATCTTAATTTTGTTATTTACTAATTATGTGACATTGGATAAGTCATTTAGCCTCCATGGACTTTACTTTTTTAGTTTGCAAAGTGAAGAAGCTGAGCTAGATGACTTCCATAGTTCCTTCTCACTCTAAATCTATGAATTAATGATTACTAAACACAATGTTGAGTTATTTATTTTATTTACTTTGAGATGGTACAGCAGAAGAGACTGTCAGAAGATTAGACAAGGGGTAAAAATAAGCTCAAAAATGGACTGCTGAGGTGGTAATATGAGAATTGGTATTGGAAGATGGTAAGTTCCAGGGCCATAATTTTTGACAATAAGACAGAGGGGAACAAGGAATGTGCTGGTTGGAGAGATATAATCACAAGAGATAATAATGATAAGTCATAATAAGGGAGAAAGAGTTAAATAGCTTCAAAATTCCAATTTGGATATTGATTTGGTTGTACCTTCTAGACCACTAGGTGGTCAATCATACATGTAGTATGTGGGAAAAAGATGAGGCAAAGTCACGGATTATTGTTAGAATCCTTACAAAGTGTTAAATCACTACAGTTGATAGAAACAATGTTTATGTAATTGGTTCACACCTTTGGAGTTCACATCTTTGGGAGAGTCCATACATTATAGGTCACACTTTAGAGTTCACACCTTTAGAGAGTTTATATAAGCTAGAAGCCTCCAGGAAGAGGAGGAGACTTATTCAGGAGATTTACAAGTCAAGGAGATTCACAAGTCTAACCAATAATTCCACTCTGGGAAGAGGAGTCAAAATTCATTCCAACTTCTACCTTTCTGCTGGCTGGAGGCTTTGGAGATTCAGAGGGAGCTGGAGGCAACAAAAGACAAGCTGCAAGAGCTCATGGAACCAAGCAGAGAGATAAGCCTCAAAGAAAACTAACTAGACTATTTTGGAAGAGACAATAAAAGATTGAATTTTAACTCTTGGCTGCATTTGAGGTGATTATTACTCTGAACCAAAACTGAGGCTGCCTCCAGAAAACTTCCCCAAGAAACCTGCTCGCAGAGAACCATTATATTTTAGAAAAAGAAGAGAACACTACAGATTATCTACCCAATGCCACTACATTTAAGTACTAAATTTCTATAACTATAATTTATTTTTGCAACCATATACCTGGGAACAAAAGACTGGACTGAATTATTAATAAGTAATCCCATCTATTTACTCTATATGATTAGTACACTAGGGAACCAGTCATTTTGTATTTCTGGAATATGTGAAAATAGACAGGCAGCTTCACATGATACTTGTAGAGAACTTATGTCCCTTTATCCAAGGATCCAAGAAATATATATTTTTCACACTTAAAATTTTCACTGACTCTTAGTCCCCAGGGAGTTTTTAACATTTTCAAATGTGTCTATGAAAACTGGTTGTATTGTTATTTCTTCTTGCCCTCTGCTCACCTTCTTCCTTGAAGATGACATTTTGTCTTCTTGGAGCATTAAGAAGTTTTTTTTTTTTCTCAGAAGATTCTAAGAAAATGCCTTTTTTATTAAAAATCTAGCATGTATTGGGCAATCTCCAATATATTTAGCAATATTATGGGAGCATAGCTTACAAGTTTGAAGGGATTATAGATGTCATCTCATCAATCTTCTCTATTTATAGACTGGGAAACCAAGAAGTACTAAGAAAGAGATTTACTTATGGTCATGTACATAGTAAATCACAGTCATCATTAAAATCCAGTTCTCCTGACTCCAATCTTGAGCTCTTTTCATTGAATCTTATTGCCTTTCCATCTTACACCACAGTATTAAGATGATATTTTAATAAATTAATATGGAGATTCTTTATTATTGTTGTTGTTAAATTTTGTCTTTAATTGTGTTTGTTAAAGGTATAATGTGGCAGGATGGAAATAGGGCTAGCTTTTGAGTTAAAGAAGTCCTTGAATCTTATCTTTGACACATGCTACCTGTATGCGTGTGGATATGTCACTGAATCACTCAAGTTTTCATTTCCTCATTTATCAAACTGACATTTTATTGTCTGCCTTCTCTCTCTCTCTCTCTCTCTCTCTCTCTCTCTCTCTCTCATATAAATATGTATCAGAAGCAAGACAACCCCAGGTGTTCCTACCTCTAGGGTCAGCCACCTCTCAATTTTATTTCCAGTAGCAATATTGGTGACAATATTAAGAATATTGTAATTTATGTTGTTTATTACATCTCAGATTATAATGCATCAAAAGAAAACCAATCTGATTTGCTAAGCATTGTTATTACCAGGAAACAATAGCAAAATTAGATTTCATCTTGTCAACAATAAATATTTCTTGAACAAAAAAAACTCTATTTCACTTGCATTTTATATGCATATATTAAATTCTCTGGTATCAATGAACAAAAATATTTATATTTTGGGATAATTAAAAGTAATAATGGAAATTTCTACTCTTATGAAATCACTACTTACTTTCAATAGTACAATGAAGTTTGAAGAATATTATAATTTCTGCATAGTTTCCTGAATCTTAGAGAAGAAATGTACTTTGAGGCCATTTATCACTTTGTCTCTTGGAAATATTACTTGAATTTTTTTATTCCATTAAGTTAATTTTGGGGGGGTCTAGTACTCTAATTTTCGGAGTATTGGGATATAGTCCTTGATGTACCTACTCCACCACTGGTGTAGATTAGCAATTCATTGACAGCTACAGTCCTAGAGAGTTGTCTGGGACAAAGAAGAGGTCATGTGACTTACCCATGATTACATACAGTTCTATCAGAAAACATAACTTGAACCCAGATCTTCCTGATTCCAGTGATAATCCTGGCTCCATTATATAATATTTCATCTTGTTACATTGATATTAGCTTATTGATCCTGAATGGGATCTTAAAAATAACTAAATACAACTTCATTTTAAAGACAAGGAAACTGAGGCTTGAAGGTTATGTGACTTGTCAAGGTCACATCAATAGTATTGATCTGATTTTGAACCCAATACTTCCTGACTCTGAGTGCAACCTTTGATCTACTAGGGTCATATTGTCTTTTACTATATAGAAGCTTTATTTTTTCCCATACACAATTTGATATAGTGGATAGAGTGTTGGATTTAGAGTTGGGTGCAGATCCTACTCCTGAAATTTATTGTGTGAACTTGGGCAATTCATTCAATTCATTCAACTCCTCCAAGACTCAGTTTCTTCATCTGTTGATTGAAATAATTGAACTTCTCAGCCTCTATGGTACCTTTCAGCTTTAAATCTGTGATTTCATGAAATTTTACTAATGCAATAATCTCATAAAATACTACTTTAAGGCACCAGGAGAGCTAATGTACTTACTACTATGCTTCTCAGGGGAACATCTCATTGAAACACAAGTTCTGACCTTATCCAATTCAATCCGTCTCTACTTTAATTGGACAGTATGGCTGAATTTTCTCCAGATGTAGAAGACAATTACAGGGTGACAAAAAGAAAGCCAAGTGTCCTAACCCAGCAGCTATTCAGCTCACTGCATGCTAAAGTGGCTCCAATATAGCTTTTTCAATCCATAGGGCTTAGCTTTAAGCTAAACCTCAGTGGCATCAGCTGGCATGTCACGTTGACACAGAATAAGGAAATCTGAGTATCCTTTCAGGCAGAGATGTATAAATATCACACAGGTTTAAGGGTTAAGAAAGAAAACAATAAACTGATTCTTTGTAAATGGTAGTGACAATAATGAAACAGAATATTTAGAAGTGTGTAATTTGGGAAAGATTTCAGGTTGTTGTCAGAGTAAATTTCACCCACTCTTGTAAACACAGCAACTATCATCTTGTAATGACAACTTGAATATGATATACTTAGGCTATTCATAATAAAGAATCTCGCCCAGTCACTTTTATTGGGATTTACATTTACATCAAACTAATTCTAAAATACAGTTATGATCATGCCAATTTTTCAGTCAAGAAATTTCAATGGCTCCCTATTACCCCTAGGAAAAACTGCAAACTCCTTTGTTTGGTTGAAGCCCTTAACATTGTGATGTCACCTTATCTTCCCAGTCTGAGTACACATTCTGCTCATTTATGTGTGCTATTTTCTAGCCTAAATCAGTCTACTTACTTTCTTGTATATCTAGCTCCTATCTTCATGACATTTCTCTTCACCTCTTGGTATCCCTATTTCCCATTAAGGTTCAAATATTCCCCATAAGGATTTTTCTTTCTTTCTTTTTATTTTAATCTGTGAATACATATTTTTTCTTTTCTTTTTTTTATTTTGAAAAAAAAAATTTCTTTACAACATTATCCCTTACACTCACTTCTGTTCCGACTTTTCGCCTCCCTTCCTCCACTCCCTCTCCTAGATGGCAGGCAGTCCTATACAAGTTAAATATGTCACAATATATCCTAGATACAATATATGTGTGCAGAACCGAACAGTTCTCTTGTTGCACAGGGAGAATTGGATTCAGAAGGTAAAAATAACCTGGGAAGAAAAACAAAAATGCAAACAATTTACATTCATTTCCCAGTGTTCTTTCTTTGGGTGTAGCTGCTTCTGTCCATCATTGATCAGTTGAAATTGAGTTAGATCTTCTCTTTGTCGAAGAAATCTACTTCCATCAGAATATATCCTCATACAGTATTGTTGTTGAGGTTTATAATGATCTCCTGGTTCTGCTCATTTCACTTAGCATCAGTTCATGTAAGTCTCTCCAAGCCTCTCTGTATTCATCCTGCTGGTCATTTCCATAAGGATTTTTCTAATTACTCTAGTAGCAATTATCCATTTTAAATTAAATTAATTTGTAATTATCTTGAATACTTTTTGATGATTCTTGCCCCTGACAACAGAATATAAAAATAAGTATATCTGCCCAGAGAAAGAACTCTGGGAGATGACTAAAAACCATTACATTGAATTCCCAATCCCTATATTTATGCCCACCTGCATTTTTGATTTCCTTCACAAGCTTGTACAATATTTCAGAGTCTGATTCTTTTTGTACAGCAAAATAATGGTTTGGTCATGTATATTTATTGTGTATCTAATTTATAATTTAATATATTTAACATCTACTGGTCATCCTGCCATCTGGGGGAGGGGGTGGGGGGTAAGAGGTGAAAAATTGGAACAAGAGGTTTGGCAATTGTTAATGCTGTAAAGTTACCCATACATATAACCTGTAAATAAAAGGCTATTAAATAAAAAAAAAATAAGTATATCTTCAGTAACTAATGTAGTACTTGGCACATAAAGTTGTCTAATAAATGGTTATTGAATGAATAACTTACATATAAGTGCTTAATATGTTCCAAATATTGTGCTATGCATTTGAGACCCAAAAACAAAATGAAAAAAAAAAAAAAAAACAGTTCCTGTTCTTAATGAATTTATATTCAACTGTTATTGGGGAAACACAAATTGTAAACAGATAAATCGAATGCAAACATTCGATTGAGCAATAGGATTCCAGTATACATCAGGAAAGGTTGACACCTGTGCTGAGCCTTAAAAGCAGCCATTGATTTGGAAAGATGGACCTAACGAGAGAGTGAGATATGAATGAGTCCAATGCAAAGGCACAGAGTAGGGCATTGGGATACCAAGTTTGAAGAATGGCAAGTAAGTTGCCAAGGTTTTATGGAATATAAAAGGACTGTATCAAGGACAGTCATGTGTAGTAAAACTGGAAAAAAAATAGATTAAAGCCCTTTTCTGTAAGAAGTAATTCAATATTGAATTGAGTCAAAATTAAAAACAAAACAAAACAAAACACAAGTCTTTCCAGCCCAATAAATCTGTTCCATCTTAAAACTAGGCTATTTTAAATTAAAACCTAAAGACTTTTAGGATGGACCTAATGTAAAACTAATTGCTTAACAATGGACAGACACCATTAAAATGTCATGATTAAGTAGGTTAACATTAATTATGCTAAAATTAGCTTGCATAATTGATATGGCTTAATCAATTGTTGAATATGAAGGTACATGATCACTAGTAAAAGCTGCAGAATATGACAATGCTGAGAAACCCAGAGATAGAAAGAGAATAGTAGAAAGAACCATTTGCTGATAAGATGAATTTTATTCATAGAGAAATGACAAATGACTCCTACTTGATTAGTGTGGCCTAGCCAGATATTCATGGGACTCTGAATATGAAACTATATTTTGTTTCTTTGTTGAAATAGAGAGAAGGTGAAAATCAAGGTTAATATATCGTGATTTGAGTTGTTCAGAGGTTGTATAAGGCCCTCAAAGGTCTTTTTAACCTAATCTCATGATATTGCTGAGCCAAATGGCCAAACTTATTCTAAGGTCTAATTTGATGTTGAATCTCTATATTTCTCTGAAGACCTATGATGAAAGGTAGGAAACCTTTAACTTCTGGACAAATAGGGCTTACATCTGACTAAAATGGAAACAGAGAAGGCTTTGGTATGCAAATATCTAGGAAATTTGCATATACATGAAAGAACTGTGTATACAGATAAAAGTGTGAGTTCCCACCATTATCTCAGATTGTTAGGACTAGTGATTAAGTACCAATTATTATTCCTGGACTTAGTAGATAAATTGCCTAAGGCAGGTAGAAGTTAATTGACTTGAGAGAGCAATGGATTTAGTAAGAGGACCCATGTTTGAATGTAGCTTTGCTATGTATCACTTGTATAATTTTGAATAAACCACTTAATCTTGCTTTCCTTATCTATGCTATAAGGATATTAGACCAGGTAAGCTCTAGTCCTTGCTGTCTCTAAACCTATGATACTAATATCTTGTCCCAGGGTTACTATGCTATTAAAGAAGAGAGGTAGAGTCCAGAACCAAGACCTTTTGACTGAGCCCTGAACAACATCCTAGCTGCATTTGCCAATGAACTTCAATGATATTAATATCAACTTATTCTTCCATCCCTATACTGTGCTACTCTTGTCCACGTCTTCCCATATATGTATCATAAGGCATCCATCTAGTGTGTTGGATGTCTTTCTTGATTTCTCCTGAAATCTCAAAGGTACCAATGAAACTCTGATTGTTCAGTGGCCTGTCATCCTTCATCCCTGTCAAATGACCAGCCCATCTTTTTTTTTTATCACAATTCCTTGATGACAATTTTTCTATGTTTTGCTGAATATATGTCTATATGTATGTATATGCATATGGATATATGTTCATGTACATTCTTGTATGTATGCATATTACATATATATGCATACATACACATAGTAAATACTTATCAATTCATATGAGTCGATATATATACAGGCTAACAATTTTTTTTTAGTTGTATCTATCTAGTGACAAACTACAGAAGACAGGAACAAGGATATATTAGATTAGGAAAAATGAGCCCTATCTTTATTTGTACTTCACTAGTGATTGGGAGCTCTTCCACCAGATTTTGAGTTCAGTGAAGACAAGAACTGTCTTTTGAATTTTTTTGTGTCCTTGATGCTTGACATACTGCTTAGTCCATACTAGGTGAGTAAATACTGTTGACATGACTGCTCTTTAGATATTACATTTTTAGGACAGTGGGAAACTGTTATTTAGAAATTTAAATATATATATATATGCACATATATATGTTTATTTTAATATCATAAAAGAAAGCCTGTTTAAAATCTACATATTCAGAGTAAAACCATTAAAAACTAACTGACTTCATCTCTAATTTGTTTATCAGTGGTAATTAATATTGATGTTGGTAAGACTGCAACAGTCCAGATAGTATGCCTTCAAATAGTTTTATCAAAGCTTCAAATATTCAAATTTTATTGATTAAATACATAAATAAATTGACCAAAAACAAACAAAACAAACAAATATGTTGAGAATGAAAGCTAAACCTTTAACCTCAGGCAGGAAAAAATTTCCTTCCTGTAAGTAAATATGCAAGTAAAAATTTGTTTTCCCTCTAAACCCTGTAACAAAACTGCAACAACAACAACAACAACAACAACAACAACAACAACAACAACAACAACAACAACAACAACAGCAAAGGTAATAGCAACAGCAACAAAAAACAACCTGACAGAGATTTCTTGGGAGAATTTTGACAAAGTTGATGATATCCTCACTGCATTTTTCATAATTAGAAAAAAAAATCTTAAAAAAATTTTTAAACCAAAAAAAATTCTTAAATAGAAAGAAAGCAATAAAGTCATTTGCAGTTTTTCAGAGTAGGGAAATACTTTTAAAGCCACTTAATTTGTACACTCTTGGATATCTATATATGTGTGAATTCAAACAGATGCAGGAGTTTTTCCCTAAGGTATTAGAAAGTCATTGCCAACATGAATTTGCAGTTGTCAACACCTGCTCTTAACATTTAGATTGTAAATGTGATCCCAACCTGCAAAGTATTAAGTGCCAATTATTATTCCTAAAGCAGTGAACAATGAAGGATAATAATTATTTCATATTTAGGATGTTCCTCCAAATTTTTCAGATTCATTTTTCCTCTTTTGCAGTTATTCTATGAAGGAAAAAAAATAATGTTAGGAAACATTAAACTGGTCTGGAGATCTTATTAATACCCTACTGGGTTGAAAAGGAAAAATCGCAAACCCAAGAAAGATTACAGGTAAAATCTGAAAATCATTTACTAAATATTGGCATATATATATGCTGCTAGATTAGTGACTCACATGCAGTTTCAGGTAAGTATTGGATGTTTCCTTCCTTCTAATTATTTCACTGAACAATCAATCAATCAATAGGCAGTTATTAGGTACTTGCTACATATCAGGCACCATACTAACCACTGGGTATAAAAACATAAAAGTGAGACAGTATCTAACCTCAAAGAGATTATAACATGCTACAGGACATACGATGTTCACAGTAAGTAAATAAAAGATATATACAAAACAAATACATAGTGAATGGAATGGGAAAATAAAAAGAAATAAATAAAATTTATAAAAAAAATAAATAAAAATAGAAATAAATAAAAAAAATTTAAAAATGTGAGGAAGTGATCAAGAAGGGTCTATTGAAAATAGCACCTGAACTAAGCCTTAAAGGTAGCTAAGGTTTTCAGGAGTTGGAGGTGAGGAGGTAGAAAATTCCAGACATGAGGGAGCCTATGTACAAAGGAGTTATAAGAGATGTTATCTTGTTTATGGTGAATGTCAAATTGATCACCATATAGTATATGTAAATTTAATTTATAAAATGCTTCTATGATGCCAGAACAATTAATTAGTTAATCTGATTTATTAAAAACAAAATCAACCAGACTAAAGGAATATTTTTGTATTCTTAGTATTTTATTTTCCCCCATATATATACATATACATACATAAATTAACATTAGTTTTTTAAGCTTTGGGGTCCAAATTCTCTCCCCTTTCTGCCCTATCCCCTCATTGAGAAAGCAAAAAAAATTGATATAGGTTATATATGTGTAGTCATGCAAAATATATTTCCATATTAGTTATAATAATTCCTTTGGGGAGGGGGTTCATAATATTGGGAAAGAAAACATAAAGCAAAAAAAGCCTTCAAGAAAAATGAAGTAAAAGAAAAGTATGCTTCAATCTGTATTCAGCTACCATCAACTCTGTCTGGGAGAAACATTTTTTAAAGTATGTAAATGCATGCAATTCACCTCCTACCTGCCTCTCCTTCCCAACTCATATAAATTTACTTTTTTAAAATCATAGTTAATTTGAAAGTGTTATATTGGTATAATTCAAAGCTCATTTTCATTGGGTACAGAATGGACAGTTGAAAGATAATTTATTTATTTGCTGATTGTTTTCAGTTTTTGCTAGAGAAAGCAGAAGGGACTTATTAGAAAGTGTGTATTACCCAGGGACTGAAGATTTTCAGCAAATAAATAATTTATTAATAAGAAATTTAATAAGAAATAATGACTTCCATCTTTCATCATCTTTTTCAAATTGCTAGATATGAAATAAAACATCAGGATTGTTTGTTTTATATTTCTTGTATTGTTTGGAGCATTCTTCTATATGATAGTTAATAGGAAACAAAGGAAACAATTGTAAGTCCTGCCTAGTGCCAGGAAATAAACTAAATTCTGGGGATGAAAATTAAACAAAAAAGAAAGACAACCTCTGCCCTAAAGTAGTTTTAATTCTAAAGCGTTAAGACAGCACTCAAAAAGGAGATGAAAAAAACAAAAACAAAAACAAAAAGAAATTAGAAGAAGTGATGAAGGCAATAAGAATGGTGATGTAATGGAAACTAAGAAGAGGGTTTTAAAGTTAATAGCCTATTCTTAGCCATGAAAAGTATTTGATAGTAAGTAATTGAATTTGGGTATTTCTTATTCTTCCATATTCAATGTGTCATTTATCCACTTATTTTTTAAACCAGTATATAATATTTAGAAGGTTGCTTCTTTATAATATACTTTAAGGTACAAACATATTATTCTTTATTCATTCCTATACATTTTTCATTAGTTCCCTGTTGCAGCTGTCTTAAGAGCTCAAAGCACATGAACCCTTTGATATTAGAGGCAAGATGAATGAGGTGGGAGACTCAGAGAGTGTGAAAAGAGCTCTATAGTTCATTATGCCCTACATCCTTGTTGATATACATTTTTGTAAGCATGATCAGCACCTGAACAGTAGCTAATTCTCAATCACCATTCAGAGAAAAAGCTCTTGGGCTTTGCATATGCATGATATCTACCAATAGCAGGAGAGTCAATCCAGCAATTTAGCAATTCTCTCATGGGCAAGGGGTCTTGTTAAGGCATTCCTGCTCAGTAGCAACTACACTGTGACCCTTAGCCCAAAATCTGTTCCCATGCCATGCATCATTGCTCCTTGCTCAACAAGGGTGTTTCTGCAATGTGGCAGAAAACTTATTGTGCACCAAAGGTCGAGGTGGCCTCTGCATATCTAACAGTTTCCTTGAAATTATAGATTTCCTTTTTCTCCATATGAATTTATTTTTATTATTTTAGCTAGCTCTGTAAAACAACATTTTGATAGTTTGATTAGTTTAGTATCAAATCTGCAAATTATCTTTGTTAGTATTGTCATTTTTATTTTATTGGCGAATTCTATACAAGAGCACTGACTATTTCTCCAGCTATTTAAGGTTATTTTTTCTTCAAAGAGCTTTTTACAATTGATCCTATACAGGCACAGACTACAGTTTGATAAATTGACTATTAGATTTTATTATTAAATAGAAATAATTTTGATTTTTGTGAATTTATTTTGTATTCTGAAGTCCTAATTTTTTGTTTTGTTTTGTTTTGTTTTTTGCTGAGGTAATTGGGGTTAAATGACTTGCCCAGGGTCACACAGCTAGGAAGTGTTAAGTGTCTGAAGTCAGATTTGAACTCAGTCCTCCTGACTTCTGGGCTGGTATTTTATCCATTGTGCCACCTACCTGCCCCAGCCCTAATGTTTTGATAGTTTAATTGCTCCATCTTAAGTATATTTCCTTATCATGTAATATATTCTTTAAAAATAATCATGATTCTATAGGCTTAAATTTAGAAAGAAGATTATAGGATATACTCTTAAAACATGATGCTAGCCCAGTAGATATCATAATTAAACATGAGCAGTATGCTGCAACATTGTCTCCTTAAATGGCACTTGGTTTAACCAGAAACAATGTTTTGAGTTGTATCTATTTCATTCTTCAGGAGCCATTTTTGGGGGGGGGGAGGAATTACAGAAAAAATGTGATCTGTCATAGCTGACAATTCCATTCCTTTTAATTAGAAAATTATTTATTAAGTATTTACTATGTGCTAGATATAATGCTAGATGTTCTTGTTCTTGGTCTTCTCATGACAAAAGAAGGTGATGTTTTGACTTACAAGTGAATTAGATTTAAGTGAGGTAGCACTGTGCAAAGTCATCAAATTTATTCTCTTCTCCAGAGTCATTGGACTCCAATGGCAAGACAATTGGCCAGGACAACTGGTGATGGCCCCAAATATAATAGAAGAACATGGCCTTTTTAAGCTAAGGACTTTCTTAGGTCAATTTGTGTGACACTCATTCAATGATTAAATACACCGTAATAATTGAGGCAAACATGGCCTAGTTTGACTTCCTAAAAGAATCAATTTGATGGGAGTGGAAGTGACTTGAAGGGTGTGGGTATTAGTGTACATAGGAAAGATCTTCAGAATTTCTGTCCAGTTCAGAAATGCTACTTACATTCACTTTGAGCCATCAAACCCCTCCAAAATGAGAAAGTGAATCTTGGACTGTGACCCATTATTGGCCAATCAGTGAGAGCCAAAATGATTTGGATTTGAAGACATAATCAAGTAGATCTATTTGAGTTATTATCAAAGTCTCGTTTACCAGAGCTATATTTCAAGAAATCATGAATGAAAACCACATGAGATAAAAGAGATAATTTTTCCAGTTTAAAAATAAAAAGACAGAACAAAGCAATCAACCAATCAACCAATATATAAATAAATAATAGTAAAAAAAAAAAAAAGAGGAAAAATGATAGGTGCTATAGATATAAATGCATAAGTCAAAGGAAACTATATAAAGAGCTTCCATTTCTTCTATGAGGAAACATTATATGTACATGCATAGATAAGTAAATAGAAAATAAATATAAAATTAATTTTGGAGATAATAACGAGTGAAGGCAGCTAGGTGGCAAAATATATAGAACATTAGACTTACAGTCAAAGACTCTTCTTCCTGAGTTTAAGTTTGGTGTCAGATGCTTACCAGTTGTGTGACCCTGGGCAAGTCACTAAATTCTCTTTTTGTGAGTTTCCTCATCAGTAAAATGAGCTGGAGAAGGAAATGATGAAGTACTCCAATCTCTTTGCCAAGAAAACCCCGAATGGGGTCATGAAGAGTTGAATATAAGAAATGACTAAATAACAACAACATTTTTCTTATGAGGAACTTCTCATAAGAAAACTGCCTGTACAAATGTAGTTCAGCAACTATTCTACAATTTAGTCTTAAAGCTTCACAGGACACTTATAGAAGAAACAGGTTAAAAAAGTCAGCAAAATTCATTTGTATTGGTTAAAACAAATAAAAAAGAAACAGAAAAAATATATTGGAGATCCAACAAGGGAAGTAACAAACAGATATGATGAGCAATCCAGTATAGTGCTGGATTAGTCCCAAGAACATAAATTGCTAGGTGAAGGACTAGGAGGCAGCTCAGTGATGTAGTGGCTTTTACACTTGGTCTGGGTGGAGTCAGGAAGATCTGAGTTTAAATCTGATCTGAGATACTTATTAGCTGTGTCACACTGTTGTCTCAGTTTGCTCATTTATAAAATGAGCCTGAGAAGGAAATGGCAAACCACTCTAATATCTTTGCTAAGAAAATCCTGGAAGGAGTCACAAAGAGTCACCCAGCTAAAGCAAATGAACAACAATTTGAATGGAGAGAAAAACAGAGGCCCCATAGGTGAGGTGGTTTAAGTTAAACTTTGAATATCATTGGGTTTTATATTCAGAATTGGTTATCCTCTTCTATCTTCTTCTTCTCCTCTTCCTCCTCCAACCTTCTGCAATCTCCTCCCTCTCCAACCTCCTCCTCCTCCTCCAATATCTTCTTCCTCCTCCTCCTTTTCCTTTTCCTTCTCTTCTTCCTCTTCCTCCTCCTCCTCCTCTTCCTCCTTTTTAAATTCCATATAAAACTTGTGATTATAGATGTAATTGGATATAAATAGATGTAAGCTTTTAAATATCCTATGTGCAGTACCAGTAGTTTTACATATGCATGTTTTCTATGAATACATTTACAAAACTAAAAATGCATTTGAGATGAAAATAATTTTAAAAATATTTAATGCCCATTGAGTATTTTTTATATACAAGAAAATACATATGAGTAGAGAAATGATTGTGGTCCCAGCAAGAAGTTAACACCTGTTGAGCTCTTCTGATAATGGAAAAAGCATGCACATCTAGCCTTAATAAAAATGAGTGAGACATACTAACAGGGAAAATCTTCTCTTATTTAAATCTTTTAACCCCATAAGTAGAAATTATAGTGAATTTTCTACAGTTAAAAGTGTGTGATCTAGTTTATTTTTCTTTATAATTTACTTTAAAAATAGAACATATATTATTGTTTTGTTTGGGCTCTCCCAAGACACACCTGGAGTGACAAATTCAGGATAATCACCATGTTAAAAATGCAGCTGAGAATGTCTTCCTCCCAGGAATTCTGACTCTTCATCACACAGGAATAGTAATAAGTGTGGGCACCACCAGTATTCATTCAGTGGAGTGGCATACACACACACATACACACACACACACACACACACACACACACACACACTTTCTCTCTTCCTCTGTAAAGGGCTGAAACTCTTGAGTCGATGCACTGAGGTCAGTTTGAGCACTTAAGGCTAATTACCGATTGGACAATACTCTATAAGCATATGCTTAGAAAATGGCCCTTCCCACTATCCTGTGCTGGCTCGATAATTGGTGTATACAGAGAATTGTAGGAGGGACTAGAGGGTGGAGTAAGACTGGCCAGGGTCACTTCTGATCTGGAGACGAAGAAGGACGTTATTGGAGATTCTGCTTCCATCCAATTCAATCCTACTTCTAAAGACCAAGAATAAAGATCAAGGACTTTCGCTTATCCTGACTCTGGCTGATTCTAAGGTATCCAGGGTGCTAACGGTGGTCATCACATTCCTCTGTCTCTCTCTCTCTTTATATATATATTTGTCTCTGTCTATTTCTCTGTCTCTGTCTCTGTTTCTCTTTCTCTGTGTCTGTCTGTCTCTCTCACACACATATTCTCTCTCACATACATTCTCTCTCAAAAAGTCTCTCACACACATACAGTCTTTTTCTTTTCCTCTCTCTGTCTTTCACCCACACTGTCTCTTTTTCACATTCTCTCACACACTGTCTCTCACACACTGTCTTTTTTGTCTCTCTCTGCTTCTCTCTCTCTTTGTCTCTGTGTGTGTGTGTCTCTCTCTCACACTCTCACACACATTCTGTCAATCTCTGCTTCTCTCTCTTTCACACACACACACACACACACACACACACACGCTTCCATCAGTTCCTTCCCTATTATTTGGCCAACAGCAGTAAACATACAAAACCCAAAACCAAACATACAAATATCAGGGAAGATATATCCTCATTGAAATTACGTAGGACAATCTCCTTTCTCACCCCATTGTCTCACTTTTATGACCAATCCAAAATGTCTGAAAGTATAAAGATCAGTCAGTCTAGTGTATCAGTATTATTGACTATTCTTCCTCCTGCTTAAAAATCTCCTATAATGTTTCCCTAATTGTTTTAGTTGTAGGATTCTAATGGAAATATTGTTGTTGTTCAATCATTTCATTCATATGTGATTCTTCATGCCTTTTGAGTTTGTTTTTTTTTTTGACTAAGACAGTAGAGTGGTTTGTCATTTCTTTCTCCAATTCATTTTATATATGAGGAAACTGAGGTAAATAGGGAGCACAAAATTGGTTGGTATCTGAAACCACTGAAACATATGAACATGATCATGAGTGAGTATCATCTATTCTGTGGATAGCTTCACTAATTTTGGTAGTATGTTTTCCACAGATGTTGAGGTTCACACACACACACACACTGCTAGAGCTAGCTCAGTGTTGGGAGACTGAAAGTGTGTGAGAGAAGAGGACTGCCTATCAAACTGAAGGACTATAGAATCATGCTAACTACTTCTATATGCCTGTGAAATCTGGACAGTCTACCATTGACATGTTAGGATAGTGAATCACCACATTTGAATTGTCTTAGGGAGATTCTGAAGATGAGCAGGCAAGATAAAGTATGGGACAAAGATCCTTTCTTGAACTGAACTGATAAGTGTTCACTGTATGATAGAGAGTGCCACTCCAATAGACTGGCCATGTTGTTCAAATGCCAAACATACATTTATTTGCCTGTTTCACAGAGAATTTACACAAAGCAAATGCTCAAATGGAGGTTAGAAGAAACCTACAAGGACATTCTTAAGGTCTCTCTGAAAAATTTTGGAATTAATTGTGAGACATGGGAGCACTAGCAGAGGACCCTTTTATACATCCTCATCAAAGAGGGTGCTATGATATATGAATAAAGCAGAATTGCAATAGTTCAAAAGAAAAACGAAATGCTCAACTTTAGAGCCATCTCTATTCCAAACATTCTTTTGGATTATTTGTGCCCTACCTGTGGTAGAGCCTTCTAAACTCATGCTTTGATCAGCCATAGTCAGATATACTTCATCTTGATCCTAACATAGTGATATAATTTTGGTCCTCTTTAAGAACAAAGAATGAATTCTATCTACTTCAGTGCTGAATGATTTAGTTGCTTTCAGTGTTCACATAGCCTCAGGTCATTGTATGGACTCCTTTTCTGATACTGTTAACAACAAATGCATATCCAATCCTTTTTTATGCTTGGAAGTAGTTAGATAGATAAAGGATAAGCCATTTATTAAATATTTACTATGTGCCAGGTAATAAGCTGAGCACTGAGAATATAAATATAAGCAAAAGGAAAGAGTCCATACTTTCAATATATTTCAATAAAGAAAGGCAATGCATAAATGGAATAGAAAAGTGAAGAGTGAGTAAGGTGTAAAAATCTGGAATCAAGAGCCTAGCAGGCAAAAAAGTGAGCCTAGCTGGTTTGGACAATTTCCCAAAAAAGGATGTTTCAAGCAGGAATTCACCAATGGAAGAGAGGACCATGAGAGATGTAGTATCTTCAAATTGAGAGGACAGTTGGGCTAAAGGAGCCAAGAAAGAAGAAAACTTAGAAAATATGAACTTTACAAATATAATGTAACGATTGAAGACAATTATTGTCAATTTCATTCCTACTGAAATGATATAACTAATTCTAATGAGCCATACAATAAACATGTTTTCCTTTCCAAATAATAAAATAAATTATTGTTACAATAATCAGTATGATGTTAATTAGTCATTAAACTCCCATAGAGACATGGCATTGGATTATCATGTGAAATAGAGCTATAATATGTAAGTCAGAAGACCTGAATTCAAACTTCAAATATGATCTTGTTGATCTATGTAACCAGAACTTAACTACTCTGAATTTAATTTTCTCATCTTTAAAATGGAGACAATAATATTTACAGAATTGTTGTGAAAAAAATTAATTTACAAGCTTTAAAATACCATGTAAGCAACTTATTTTTAATAATAGCAACAATGATAAAATAATAACATTACTAACACACTATAAAATGTAAGTTGTATTAATCTGCAGAAGAAACTTCTAGAGCTGGAACAATTTTGATGTCACTGAAGGAATCATCTCTCAAAAAAGAAAGGATGCCAAAATAATGAAAAATAATACATTACATTATTAGCAAAAAAAAGATTAACCAAAATTGGAATTAGCAGTCTACATTCCTACATTGTCATGCTTAATAAATACTGATGACAATAGTATTCACTTTTATGGATGAGATTTTTAATGAATACATGAGGAAATGTATAAGATTCCATAGCTTGTGCCTAATTGGTAGACTACATCTTTTAATTGGGGGTAGGATGAGCTGGGAGAGGGAGGAAACAGAAGGCACTAAATTTATACTATGTGCTAAGCACTATGTTAAACATTTTAAAATATTTATCTCATATTTGTGATGGAATATTATTGTTCTATGGGAAATGAATGGCAGGATGCTCTCAGGGAAAAAAAAAAACTTAAAAGTCCTCCATGTACTCCAGGAAAGTGAAATGTACTGTATACAAAATAATAGCAATGCTTTGGAATGACCAGCTATAAATGATTTTGCTATTCTCAGTAGTACATGACTACTTTGAGGGACTTATGATGAAAACTCCTAATCATACCCAAAGAAGGTGTCTGAAAAGAGATTGAAGAATTCTCTTCCTCCCTCCTCCCTCCCCCCTCTCTTCTCCCTCTCTCTCTCCCTCTCTTTCCCTCTCCTCTCCTTTCCTTCTTCCTTCCCTCCTTTCTTCCCTTCTTCTCTCCCTCTTTCGCCCTCCTCCCCTCCCCGTGTCGCTGTCATTTTTGTCTCTCTCTGTCTATTTCTCAACTTTATTTTTCTTGAGGGTTTTTATTTCCATTAGAGTGGGAAATCTATGTTTTCTTTCACAACATGGATTTTATGAAAATGTTTGTATAACTTCACATGTGGCTTCTTAATTGTGGGTGTGGATAAGGGAAAGAATTTAGTACTCAAACATTTAAAAACAAATTTTAAAAATGTTTTTAAATGTAATTGGAAAAATGTTAAATGAATAAATCAAATACAAAAAAGCAAAAAATAAAGTGCAGATCTGATAAAATATTATTTCATTTAATATCATTTGATCTTTACAACAACACTTTAAGGTAGATGCCATTATCTTCAATTTTTGCATGTGAAGAAACTGTAACAGATAGAGGTTAAGTGACTTGTCCAAGATCACATAGTTCAGTAAATGTTGTAGGCAGATTTGAACTCATCTTGGTTCTGGACCTAGGACTCTTTAAACTTTATTGTTTACATTATTGATTTCTAGATACTCTGACTTAGTAACATTAATAGATATTTTCCAGAAAAGTGTCTTATTCATATTTCAGGAGCACAAAAGATTACTTGACAGATAAAACAAAATATGTTATTCAAAATTTTTCTGATGATTAATTTTAAGATAAATAATAATGATGCTATATGATCATCAGAAGTTTTCACTATTATCATGGAAAGTGCCCTTCAAAATGCAAAACAAAGACAATTTCCCAGTTTTCTAATGCTGTGAAATCATAAGTCCAATTGGTATTTTAATCTTATGTCTCAGGCCATCCTCAATCCAAACTCTCATAATGATGCTTCCAACATTGGAAATAGCACCAATTCTAACAAAATGAGAAAAGAACATGGCTAAAAATCCTTATTCTAGATAGTTATACCCCATCAATAATTGTTTTAGCACATACAATGTGCTATGCAAAAGAACAATGAGTTATGATCCCTGTGATGCAATGGCAATATTTTATAATCTATATGAAAAGGTAAGTTAAAGAAAAGTAACAATATAAGTAGCAATTGATGAATAGACAATTCTTTTTCTTCCTTTTTTTTTTTTGGGGGGGGGGGGCTGAGGCAATTGGGAAGTGACTTGCCCAGCGTCACACAGGTAGGAAGTGTTAAGTGTCTGAGGCCAGATTTGAACTCAGAGTTTCCTGACT
Source organism: Sarcophilus harrisii (assembly GCF_902635505.1). Classification (NCBI taxonomy): domain Eukaryota; kingdom Metazoa; phylum Chordata; class Mammalia; order Dasyuromorphia; family Dasyuridae; genus Sarcophilus; species Sarcophilus harrisii. The sequence continues at coordinate 99,726,175 of NC_045431.1, forward strand.
TCAGGGCTGTTACTCTATCCACTGTGCCACCTAGCTGCCCCCAAGAAAATATTTTCAAAGGAGATGGGCCTTGAAATATGAGGTAAGAAAGAATTAGATTGACAGACAAGGAGGAGAAACATGGCAAAATAAATTGTCATATTCTTCTGTTCACTCTGCATTTATCCTTTATGAAAAAAAAATTAAGTTGGTAATAATTGTACCATTATGCTATTTTTAAAAGAATTACCACACAAAATACTGAACAACAAATAAGAAGCAGCTATTTTTCAATACATTTGTTTCTGTTTTTGCTTGGACTTTCTTAACCCTAACCTATATACAGATGTCATTTAATCATCCTTTACTGTTATTCATAACCAGGTTCATTCCATCTTTTTTTGGTTCATTAGTTATTTTATTTTTACAAAGAGTCAAGAACATTATTTCCATGTTCTTGATTTTTTTCTTAAGTGTTGTTGAATAAAAAGCACTTAGTTGCCAGGAGTGATAAATCCTCCTGATTATATGTTGCTGTCCCGAATTTCACCAGAGGATGCTACATACAGGTCCTTAGTCCTATGGTGAATGGAATGATTATGTTGGCTTAGATTTCTATGGTTTAATGATATTCAGATATTTCAGGAAGCAGGACCACAGCTAGTCACAGTTCACTCAAAAATGAACAAAATGATAAAATTGGACTCTGGTCCTTAACACAGAGTTTTTTTGGAATGGTCAAAATAATTAGGAAGAAATAATAATAGCAACAACCATGACTAGTATTTATTTGTATTTTAAAGTTTGCAAAGGGCTTTACATGTATTTTTCTTATACTTTAGCTATTTAAAACTAAACAAACTATTATTTGTCTTGCCTATGTATTCAGTGTTTTCTTAGTTTCTTATCTTCATTTTAATGACTGTAATTTCATTAGTGTAAATGCAGACCATAACTCATCTTTGGATCCCATCCTACTTGACTTGGGTCTGTGTCCTCTCATAAAATCTTTCTGGATTTCCATCCAATATATGGGATATTTCCTATTGTTCTAAGGTTGTTTCCATAATGTTCTTTTAAACAAAATGTCCCTATAACTAGAATCTTCTTTCTCTTCATTTCTACTTTCTGTCTTCCTGGTTTTCTTTAAATCCTGGATTCTTTCCTCCTCTAAGGAGCCTTTTCTGATCCTCCTTAAAACTAAGGCTTTTTCTTTATTGATTATTTCAGATTATCCTTTATTTAGCTTGTCTGTTTTTGTGCATGTGTCTACATATACACATACATATGTATGTATGTATAGTTTTCCTGGTATCTCTTCATTAAATTGGGTGCTTCTCAACAATAAGAACTTTTTTTCCATTTTTTTAATCTATAGAGTTTAACTCAGTGCATCGCATACAGTAGGGATTTAATAGATGCTTGTTGGTCAATTGAGTGGCATTGGATGCTGCTTTCACTTATTCCTTGTGTCTATCATATGCCATTTTTCTCCATTCATTTGGCTCATTGGCTCATGCCTCTCCTCTTGTATACTCTTTAAGTTGGTTATGTGCCATTACCTATATTTTTACCAAAGTTTTCAAGCACGATATTTTAAAAAATCTGATAAATCATTTGTTATCTTGAATTTGATAAGCAGGTGTAACGAAGGCTCTGCCCTGTTAGTTTTGGTTAAATAGTAGAATGCAAGAAGATACTTTTAAGTCATTCAAAGGTTAACAAAATGATGTTTACTAAGCCACTGCACTGGAAGAATATAACAAGGATAGTGCAGCTCTTGACTTGGGCAGACACAACCTCTTCCCTCCCATACTCATTCCTCTAGTCAGTAGGACAGAATTTAGTGACTGTTACAGCATTGTATTCTGCACCAAGGTCTCAGCTGCCACAGAGTGAGCCTTTTATGGCTTTAGGCAATCAGGTAATATAGCCAGAGGCCATCAAGATGCAGCTGGCTTCAGTTTTGATTCCCTGGGCCAATTAAGTCTGGAGGTCAGATAACTTTTTTTTTGGAGAAATAAATACTCTATATGGCTGAATGATGTCAAGGCATTAGTAAATATTGGTCCTATCACACAGTGTTGCATTAGTATTTATGGAAAGTTACTAGAAGAAGAGAAAGGATACCATTGCATTGGGTTTCTTTGGAGAGGATTTATTGAAAGAATAGGAATTTTGCAGAAGAATGAAGCATTTATAGCTGTCCTTCACCAATTCATCACTAAAGGAAGAACTGAAAATTTTCATTTATCTATAAATATGTATGTTGTCTTCCCATTAAAATATTATCTTCTTTAGGGAAGATATTGTTTTGCTTTTGTCTTTGTTTCCTCAGGGCCTTGCACATGTGATTGCTCAAAAAATGCTTATTGATTGCTTGAAAAAATCTATCCACATCAGTCTCTAGAGAAAAATATATGTATGTGTATGTGTATATATATATATATATACACCCATAAACACGCACACATATATACACACAAAAATATACACACACAGACACACACACACACACACACACACACACATATATATGTGAAAGCTTTTCATAGAGGTACTCTTTGTGAGAGGAATTAAATAATAATTAATGGAGGATTGAAGGAACCTCAACACCCCCTCCCCTAAAATAAATCCAGATGATTTTATGTCCCTACTTTTTAAGTCTTCTCTTATTTTTGTCAATTTATTTTTTGTTTGTTGCTTTAAATCTCTATCTTTGCCATGGTGTTGCATAGATGAATCTGTGATCCCGTTTGTTAGGGTGCAACTAAACTACAAACAATCAAATACTTTTCCCAGTGTGATTCTTGTGTGTTTTTTTTTGGAATTTTCTTTTTATTTTTCAATTCAAGGGCATTTGTTTGCTGTCCCACACTAACCCTCCCCAAAAAATTTAAACGGAAAACAAAACTTTTATAAGAAATACATATAATCAATCAAATAAATCTAAACACTCTAATCCCATATTGCCTATGGATAAAATTGTATGTTTTATTTTACATTTTGAATCTTTCATCTCTCATCATTCCCCTGAAAATGTCTGCTTTTTCTTTTTGAAGTTTTAGAACTGAAGTTTTTGAAACTGCAATTGTTTCCCCTAATACCTCCCCAACACACCCATTTTTGAGCCCTCCCTTGTAATAAAATATTAAAAACACCCACACTCACAAAAACTAGTTTAAGTGAGACAAACTAACATAACAACTACATGGCAGAATTTTTATGGCAGAATTTACATATTTTGTATCCATCACCCCCTATCTTTTCCATTGAAAGTTGGGAGTTATGCTTCATTATCTATTTTTTTCTTCTCCATGTATTTTCAGAAATCTTCCAAATATCAGCCAAATAGTATTGGGAACCTTCTTACTATTCTTTTTATATTGTGAAGATGCAGTTCAGTCTTTTTAATAGTGTGCCAAATCATTGTTTGGATCAAATTGCACATTAAGAATACCATCAGGGGCGGATCCAAGATGGTGGAGAGGACACAGGCTTCTTTCTGAGTTCTCCTACTACCCTCACATTTATTACGAAATTCAACCTCTGAAATAGTGCTGGATGGAAGAATCCACAAATATTAGGAGTGCAGCAAATTACCAGCAGAAGATAATTTTGAAGATCACCAGAAAATGTCTGTTTTGATTGGGGGGAAAGAAAAAGAAAAGTATAATCAGGGGATAATAAGATGGCAGGAAATACAGAATTAGTAGTTTTAATTGTAAATGTGAGTGGGTGAACTCTCCCATAAAGCGGAGGTAGATAGCAGACTGGATTAAAAGCCAGAATCCTACAATATGTTGTTTACAGATACATTTAAAGCAGGATGATACATACAGAGTAAAGGTAAAAGTCAGGGGCTATTATGTTTCAGGTGAAGTAAAAAAAAAAAAAGTAAGGGTAGTCATCCTGAGCTCAGATCAAGTAAAAGCAAAAACTGATTTAATTAAAAGAAATAAGGAAGGAAACTATATCTTGCTAAGGGATACCAAAGATAATAAACCAATATCAATACTAAACATATATGAACCAAATGGTATGGCCTCTAAATTCCTAAAGGAGAAGTTAAGAGAGCTCTAAGAAGAAAAAGATAGTAAAAGTATCATAGTAGTGATCTTAAACTTGCACTCTCAAAACTAGATAAATTGAACTACAAAATAAATAAGAAAGAAGTTAAAGAAGTAAATAGAATACTAGAAAAGTTAGGTATGATTGATCTTTAGAGAAAAATGAATGGAGACAGGAGTATACTTTCTTCTCAGCAACTATACAAACTATACACTATAGTGTGTACTAATATTAACTGTATATTAGGACATAAAAACCTCAAAATTAAATGAAGAAAGGCAGAAATAGTAAATGCATTCTTTTCAGATCACGATGCAATAAAAAGTACATTCAATAAAAAGCCAGGGGAAAATCGACCAAAAAGTAATTGGAAACTAAATAATCTCATCCTAAAGAATGAATTGGTGAAACAGCAAATCATAGACACAACAATTTCATCCAAGAGAATGACAATAATGAGACAACATACCAAAATTTGTGGAATGCAGCCAAAGTGGTAATAAGGGGAAATTTTCTATCTCAAGAGGTTTACTTGCATAAAATAGAGAAAGAGAAGACCAATGAATTAGGCTTGCAGCTAAACAAATTAGAAAAAGGCAAATTAACATCCCCCCAATCAAATGCTAAACTTGCAATTCTAAAAATAAAAGGAGAGATTAATAAAATTGAAAGTAAAAAAAAACTATTGAATTAATAAATAAAACTAAGAGTTAGTTCTATGAAAAAACCCAACAAAATAGATAAACTTTTGGTTAATTTGATTAGAAAAAGGAAAGAGGAAAATCAAATTGTTAGTCTTAAAAATGAAAAGGAGAACTTTCTACTAATGAATAGAAAATTAGAGCAATAATTAGGAGTTACTTTGTCCAACTTTATGCCAATACATTCGATAACCTAAGTGAAATGGATGAATACCTACAAAAATATAGGTTGTCTAGATTAGCAGAGGAGGCAGCAAATTGTTTAAATAGTCCCATTTTAGAAAAAAGAAATAGAACAAGGTATTAATCAACTCCCTAAGAAAAAATACCCAGAAACAGATGGATTTACATGTGAATTCTACAAAACATTTAAAGAATAATTAAGCCCAATACTACATAAATTATTTGAAAAAATAGGGAATGCATCAGTTGGAGAATGGCTGAATAAATTGTGGTATATGAATATTATGGAATATTATTGTTCTGTAAGAAATGACCAACAGGATGATTTCAGAAAGGCCTGGAGAGACTTACATGAACTGATGCTGAGTGAAATGAGTAGGACCAGGAGATCATTATATACTTTAGCAACAATACTATATGATGACCAGTTCTGATGGACCTGGCCATCCTCAGCAACAAGATCAACTAAATCATTTCCAATGGAGCAGTATTGAACTGAACCAGCTACGCCCAGAGAAAGAACTCTGGGTGATGACTAGAAACCATTACATTGAATTCCCAATCCCTATATTTATGCCCACCTGCATTTCTGACTTCCTTCACAAGCTAATTGTACAATATTTCAGAGTCTGATTCTTTTTGTACAGCAAAATAACGGTTTGGTCATGTATACTTATTGTGTATCTAATTTATATTTTAATATATTTAACATCTACTGGTCATCCTGCCATCTGGGGGAGGGGGTAGGGGTAAAAGGTGAAAAATTGGAACAAGAGGTTTGGCAATTGTTAATGCTGTAAAGTTACCCATGCATATAACTTGTAAATAAAAGGCTATTAAATTAAAAAAAAAAATAGGGAATGAAGGAGTCCTACCAAATTCCTTTTATGACACAAACATGATACTGATGCCTAAACCAGGTAGGTTGAAAACAGAGAAAGAAAATTATAGACAAATCTCCCTAATGAATATTGATGAATAATGATAATAAGGAATATTAAATAAAATGTTAGCAAAGAGATTACAGAAAATCATTCCCAAGTGGGATTTATAACAGGAATGCAGGGCTGGTTCAATATTAGGAAAACTATTAGCATAATTGACTATATCAATAACCAAATTAACAAAAACCATATGATCATCTCAATAGATGCAGAAAAAGCATTTGATAAAATCCAACACCCATTCCTATTAAAAACACTAGAGAGTATAGGAATAAATGGACTTTTCCTTAAAATAGTCAGGAGCATCTATTTAAAACCACCAGTAAGCATCATATGTAATGGAGATAAACAAGAACCACTCCCAATAAGATCAGGAATGAAACAAGGTTGCCCACTATCACTATTACTATCCAATATTGTATTAGAAATGCTAGCTTTGGCAATAAGAGGTGAAAAAGAGAGTAAAGGAATTAGAGTAGGTAATGAGGAAACCAAATTATCACTCTTTGCAGATGATATGATAGTATACTTAGAGAACCCTAGAGAATCTATTAAAAAGCTATTAGAAATAATACACAACTTTAGCAAAGTTGCAAAATACAAAACAAATCCACATAAATCATCAGCATTTTTATACATCACTCACAAAATCCAACAGCAAGAGATACAAAGAAAAACTTCATTTAAAATAACTGTAGATAGTATAAAATATTTGGGAACCTATCTGGCAAGGGAAAGTCAGGAACTATATGAGCAAAACTACAAAACACTTTCCACATAAATAAAGTCAGATCTAAAGAATTGGAAAAAAATATTAAGTGTTCTTGGATAGGTCAAGCAAAATTAATAAAGATGACAATACTACCTAAACTAACCTATTTATTTAGTGCTATACCAAGTAAACTCCCAAGAAACTATCTTACTGATGTAGAAAAAACAACAACAAAATTCATCTGAAAGAACAAAAGTTCAAGAATTTCAAGGGAACTAATAAAAAAAAAATCAAATGAATGTGGCCTAGCTGTATCAGATGTTATATTATAAAGCAGTGGTCATCAAAACCATTTGGTACTGGCCAAGAAATAGACTAGTTGATCAGTGGAATAAGTTAGGCTCACAGGACAAAATAGTCAATAACTATAGTAATCTAGTGTTTGACAAATCCAAAGATCCCTGCTTTTGGGATAAGAATTCACTATTTGACAAAAAGTGCTGGGAAAATTGGAAATTAGTATGGCAGAAACTAGGCACTGGCTCACACTTAATATTGTATACCAAGATAAGTTCAAAATGGGTTCAAAATCTAGACATAAAGAATGAGATTTTAAATAAATTAGAACATAGGATAATTTACATTTCAGACCTGTGGAGGAGGAAGGAATTTGTGACCAAAGAAGAACTAGAGATCATTATTGAACACAAAATAGTAAATTTGGATTATATTAAGTTAAAAAGTTTTTGTGCAAATAAAACTAATGCAGACAAGATTAGAAGGGACGCAATAAACTAGGATAACATTTTTACAGTCAAAGTTTCTGATAAAGGCCTCATTTCCAAAATATATAGAGAATTGACTCAAATTTATAAGAAATCAAACTATTCTTCAGTTGATAAATGGTCTGAACAGACACTTTTCAGATGAAGAAATTGAAAATATTTCTAGTTATATGAAAAGGTGCTCCAAATCACTATTGATCAGAAAAATGCAAATTAAGACAATTCTGAGATACTGCTACACACTTAACAGATTACATAAGATGACAGAAGAAGAGAGTGAAAAGTGTTGGAGTGGATGTGGGAAAACTGGGACAGTGATATATTGCTGTAATTGTGAATCCAACCATTCTGTAGAGCAATTTGGAACTATGTTCAAAGTTATCAAACTTTGCATACCCTTTGATCCAGCAGTATTACTACTGGGCCAAAGAGATTATAAAGAAGGGAAATGGATCCATATGTGCAAAAATGTTTGTGGCAGCCCTTATTGTAGTGACTAGAAACTGGATATTGGATGGATGCCCATCAATTGGAGAATGGCTGAATAAATTCTTGTGTCTTAATGTTATGGAATATTATTGTTCTGTAAGAAATGACCAGCAGGATGATTTCAGAGAGGTTTGGAGAGACTTACATGAATTGATGCTAAGTGAAATGAGCAGAACCAGGAGATGGCACATACACATGGCAACAGCAAGATTATACAATGATCAACTCCAATGGATGTGATTCTCTTCAACAATGAGATGATTCAAACAAGTTCCAATTGTTCAGTAAAGAAGAAAATCAGCTACACCCAGAGAGAGCACCATGGGAAATGACTGTGGACCACAGCATAGCATTTCCACTCTTTCTATTATTGTTTGCTTGCATTTTTATTTTCCTTCTCAGGTTTTTTCTTTCTTTCTAGATCTAATTTTTCTTGTGCAGCAAGATAACTATATATATATATATATATATATATATATATATATGTATACATATATTGGGTTTAACATATACTTTAAAATATTTAATATGTATTGGACTATCTGCTATCTAGGAAGGGGGTGAGGGGAAGAAAGGGAAAAGTTGGAACACAAGGTTTTGCAAGGGTCAGTATTGAAAAATTACCGATGCATATGTTTTGTAAATAAAAATCTATAATAATAAAATAGAAATAAAAAGAGTGCCAACAGATAAATTAATGTTTGCAGATGATCTAAGAACTATATAAATCTCATCATCCTATCCATTTCTCTACTTCTCTGTCAGCAGCATCACTGCTAACATGGTACAAAGGATACCTGGTATGTGTGGTTGTTTTATGAACTGTCAGGAACCACAGAGCTAAGCACATGGTAATCTACCTTTTAGTAGTTGTTTTGGCTTAAGAACTGCAACATAGCCAACACCATTATCATTGTTAAGGCAGTGAGACATTAACAAACTCAGTGAATTTAGGGATTGTTGGTCATCCCTACACTGGCAACAGCTAAGGTCTTTGGAACTTACTAGTGATCTAAACCACAGAAGCAGCAATAACTGTTGTTCAAGCAGAATTGGTTTGGATGGTCTCTAGGGTTCTTTCCAGCTTTAATTCCTATTGATTTCACTTATGGGCTTTTCCTTTCTCCTAAATCTTATTATCTTAAAAAGAAAAAATGCAATGTTCCTAGAGAAGAAAAGACAAGCTTTATATTAAACTTCATATTTTTCTCTAAAACTTAATCCTTATATTATGTGTTTATGTGTGTTTATATAGCTCCACCCAAGCCCTCCCCATTTTAAAAAAATAATTATAACTTTTTATTGACAGAACCCATGCCTGGGTAATTTTTTTACAACATTATCCCTTGCACTCACTTCTGTTCCGACTTTTCCCTTCCCTTTCTCCATCCCCTCCCCCAGATGGCAAGCAGTCCTATATATGTTAAATATATCACAGTATTTCCTAGATACAATATATGTGTGCAGAACCGAACAGTTCTCTTGTTGTACAGGAAGAGTTGGATTCAGAAGGTAAAAATAACCCAGGAAGAAAAACAAAAATGCAAACAGTTTACATTCATTTCCCAGTGTTCTTTCTTTGGGTGTAGGTGCTTCTGTTCATCATTGATCAATTGAAACTGAGTTAGATCTCTTTGTCAAAGAAATCCACTTCCATCAGAATACATCCTCATACAGTATCGTTGTTGAGGTATATAATGATCTCCTGGTTCTGCTCATTTCACTTAGCATCAGTTCATGTAAGTCTCTCCAAGCCTCTGTGTATTCATCCTGCTGGTCATTTCTTACAGAACAATAATATTCCATAACATTCATATACCAAAATTTACCAAACCATCCAATTGATGGGCATCCATTCATTTTCTAGTTTCTAGCCACTACAAACAGGGCTGCCCCAAACATTTTGGCACATACAGGTCCCTTTCCCTTCTTTAGTATCTCTTTGGGATATAAGTCCAGTAGTAACCATCCCCATTTTGAATTTTTTATTCCATCTCTAAAAAGCTCCTTGTCCATATTCCCCAACAAAATTTGGGGACATTTCCCCTCATTGCACCTTTAAACCTTAAGATTAATATCGTATGCTGGACCAATGGCTGGTTTCCTCTGGAGCCAAGTTCCCCCACATCTTTTAGTAAAAACCAAGAATTTCTTGGTATCATGTCACTCCACTTCCCAAAACTTCTACTTACTTTTAATTAGACTACCTTACTTTCAGATAAGCCAAATTTCCAACCATACAAAAATCAGGGGGAAAAAAACGAGCTAACATTTTAGCTTATAACAAGCTAAAATGCTCACAGCTTCCCCTCCATCACCACCTATATCCTCATACTTGAAGCCCTTAGATTCATTAGGGCTCTTGTCCAGGCCTACCACATTCCTCTCAGCTTTTAGATAATTTAATCCTTTAGACCAGCATAGCAGCAATGCACCATTCTGTGATGCTCCTTTAGAGCAGGAAGAAACCTCAGTAGCTATCTAGTCCAACATTCTCTTTTTTCTTATAAAGAAATTGAAGTCTGGAGAGACTAAGTGATTGCTTTGTCATTCAGGTAAATTGTCAGGATTTTAACTCCAGTTCCTTGGAGTATCAGCATTTTCTCCACTTCACTACACCATTTAATGTTATGAGATTGTGTTTGAAATCTTTTTCCCTTTAATAGGATTTTCCAGGCCTTAGATTCTGCTGGCATAGACAACACAAACCCAAGTTTACTTTTATATAATAATTAAACAGTAGAAGAGGACATCTGTGGTGATTTCTATAAGCTTGAGGGTCAGAGGCCATCCAAACAGCTCAGAAACATCAACATAGGGAAGAAGTTACAAGCTTACAGCCTTCTATACAAGGGATCTGAATAAAAACAACTCAGGATGATGGCTTTGATGTCAGCTGGACAAGCTCAGAGGCTTTCATGGGAAAAAAAACAAAAAAACCAAAACAAAACCAAGGAATAGGGAATCAGCCCAAAGTAGAAAAGCATGAAAATACAAGAGAATGAGAGCAATATATAATAATAGTTATTCAGTCAGCACCATATTTGAATCTCCTGGATTTGTTCCTGGAGGGAGTTCATCTAATAAATTAAAGGCATCTTTTTAAAAAATACCTTTGAGGGAAATGGCTTAGAAAAACCACATTTTCCTATGATTTCAAAGGTAGAAGGAATAGAGATGGTAAGTAGGTAAATATATATTTAGATAAATAGATGAAGATTGAGAAAGAAAAAAGAAGAGCGTGCAAGGAAGGATGAAAAAGATTAATGACAGATAAATAGCTCAATAAATATAGATAGAAGATATTGGGCTCAAATGAGATAATGGATATAAAGCACATTGCAAAACTTAAAATGCTATATAAATGACAGTTACTCCTTTTGTTGCTTTTTTTTCTCGTCTCTCTCTTCTTATTATCCTGTAGTCACCAGACTCCAGTCTGATAAAGATTTTATTCCCTGAACTTTCTCCTGAATTCCTACTGAGCTGAAACAGTTTATAGGCAATATAGGAAATTGTTAGGCAATTTATTTAACCATTATAATCCTGTTTTTTCATTTAAAATATCAGGAAAACAGTCATACTACTCAGGGCAACTAGGTATATACTGGATTATGTACTGGGCCTGCAGTTCAAATCTAGTCTGAGACATTTACTAGCAATGTGACTTAACTGTTTGCCTAAGCTTCCTCATTTGGAAAATGTATTGGAAAGGGAAATAGCAAACTACTCCAGTATCTTTACCAAGAAAATCCTGATGGGGTCCCTAAGTCTGGGACATAACAGAAATGACTGAACAGCAAACAACAAGAGCAAAGTCACACTACTTATGCAGAGGGTCATTGTAAATAAAGGTCGATTTGTAAATTCTAAATCAGTATATAAATGAATGGATACGATTTCAAATGGGATAGCTAACTGAAAGCAGAGATTGGGAAGGAGAGGCAGATAATAGTAATGAGAAAAGAAATCCTTTTGACATTTGTTAGGACAAAGTTTAAGTCCAGATATCAAGTAAAAAGACTGGGGCTTTGCATATTCCTAAAACAGTTCTCACAATTCTAGAGCTCTATATCTATCAGAGAAGTAGGAAATTGATCATTTGCAAAAGACAGTAAATGAACCCATTCTTTTATTGCTAGAAAAGATCCACTTCTTTAATTTCTGCAGATCTTAGACTCTCTCTAAAGTCTTATTTTATGTGGTAAAGCATATTTTGTGAATTACCCAAAAGACTCCTGCTCTTATTTCTCATTTGGGTTATTTGTCTTTGAATTGCCACTATTCTGGGATCTGTCTCAACATTCCAGAATTATAGCCCAACTCAAGAGATAATTTGCATATTAGTGGCAGGTGATGTGAGCATGCCATAAAGTGAGACAAGTTTGCATTCCTCTCGGGAAGGCAGCCCAGAATAATTATTTATGGGCTAGAGCCATAATCTATGTCTTCACAGCTATAAATATTTCAGTAAGTCAAGCAAACTCTTTCCTTTTCTCCCAAATTACCTGGATAATTACATTAAAAATACTTTCAGGTGCCTCAGTTTTCCTGATGATTATGTTAGTAGAGTCCACGTGCAGGGGATTTTAAAGAAACTTTTCCTGCGGGTTTTCATTTCACATTAACAAATTTAGTATAGAGAGGAAGCTATGTGGCCCAGTGGATAGAGTACAGATCCTTCAGCTTCACATACTAGCTGTGTAACTCACTTAACCCTGATTGCCTACAAAAACAAAACAAACCAAAAAACACATTTAGGTTAAGGGAGAGTGGTTTGAGAAATGGTCTTGGAACCAGGAAATTCAAGCACTACATTTAATAGAAGCTGCTTCTGTAACCCAGGACAAGTCCCTTAACTTAGTATGGTAGGCAATAGGTGTTAAGACTGTATTTAGAAGAGGAGATTCCACTCTGCATTGGTAGGAGTTTCTTCATTGGAGTTCTCAATACCAAATTCATTTCAAACCAAACTAAATAGCATTATGGACTTGACAAAGTATGTCCTCACAATTCTAGGAAGTAGGTAAGTACATTTTTGAAAGCTTTTCTGAAATGACCATTTTATGGATAAGGAGAGGGAAGTCCAAGAACATCAAATAACTTCCCACTTCTCACCCAGACTAAGTGTCACACTCAAGTACAGGATGTGTGACTCCTGAAGTTCTTTCAACTGTATCATATTGTCTGTTCTCCTTTGATTTGAATATTTGTGGTTTGCACAGTTCTTGGTCTACCACAAACACTTAATAAATGCTTGGTGATCAATAAACTTCAGACTATTTTGCTAAATAATAATAGCTCCCTTATATAATCCTACTCTAGGAGCTATAATAGGCTTTCCTCACAATAACCTAAAAGGTAAGTAGTACAAGTAGTGTTATGTTGATTTTTCAGAGGAGGAAGCTTAGTTTCAGGAATGATTATACAAGGAGCAGAGTTGAAGCTG